>NW_021821005.1:0-120136 GCF_901001135.1 Rhinatrema bivittatum
GCGGTAATCCTTTTCAGGCCCGTAACGCAGTCCATAACGCGAGGTTGGAGTTGTAGTTATTAGCCGCGCTAACACTGCGGCCGTTTCGCCGCACACGATACACAGGTTCCCGCATTACATATGCTCGGCCCCAACTCCGCCCCCTGAATACCAAATGACTAATTCGCAAATCGCGTTAACAGCTGTTAACGCGATTTGCGAATTTATCGCACGCGGTAAAGTGCTTGGAAAATGAGGCCCTATGTTACTAACCCCATCATTCATCAAAAAAAGTTAAAAATGCATGATCATAAAAGGGTGTGTTTATGGAAATTTGTAAGTTACCACACTATGCAGCAGGGACGGATTCACCCCATTTGGTATTCGTATTTGTGGGGAGCCAAATCCATTGCATCTGTTCTTGGGGGACCCCGATCCGTTCATTAGTTACGTATGTATTCGTTTCCCAAAAAAAACATCCCAATCCTTTAAATTTAATTAACTACAACCCCCCCCCTCCTGACCCCCCCCCCCCCCAAGACTTACCAAAAGCCCTTGGTGGTCCAGCAGGGGTCCTGGCACGATCTCCTGCACTTGGGCTGTCGGATGCCGGTGCAGGAGATCGCTTGCTCCTACCACGTGCCATTGGTCGGCCCCTGTCACGTGGTAGGAGCAATGGACGGCCGGTGCCATCTTGTGCCCTTTGCCCCTCTCATGGTGCTTTGGAGTCTCCATCATGACATTATTTGTACTGTTTTGACTATGAAGTGTCCCTACCACTTATGGCACACTTTTTCCCCTCTCTTGATACCCTGGGGTATTTATGCCATGGTTGTTGGTGCTCTTTGCCTCTCTTTTGCAACCTTGGAATGTTTTTGCCACTATTGATGCTTATTTGCTCCACTCAAGGTGTTATTCATGCCATTATGGGTGTCACTTTACCCCACTTTTGTTATCTTGGAATGCTTTTTCCTCTGCTGCTGAACATATAGGTTAAGATAGCCAGATAAGTTTATGCAGCTAACTTGCAGAGCCCCACAGCAGCTGAATATGAACCTCACAGTTTTAAAAATACAGGCATAACTTTGTGCATATTCTTAAGCACATACGTGCTGACATATGCACACTTAAAATGTATCCTCTTAAAGGGTAATTTTGTAAAAGACAATATAAGAAAGTCAGCAAAAATGTGAATATGTTACACTAATTTTCAAAGCAAACTTACAAACATATGTTTACTTTAAAAATTACCCCACCAAAACTGCCCACTCCTAATTATTCTTCTTAAAATGTATGCAGTAAAGATTTTGGGAAAATACGCATGCATACTTTTGAAAATCCAACTGTATGTACATACATCCAAACCTCTCTCCTATTTCTCCTTACCTGGCAGGGGAGACTGTCCATGATCCAGAAGGTGGCGCTCTCAGGGCGAGGCTCGGCAATTGCACTCGGGCTGTGCTGACCCCTGCGATTTCCCCACATGCGGGAAACTCGACTGCATAATAGATTTCATATCATAATATCATAATGTAAATATTTTAATCCCTACCGTTCGGCTCTCTTATTCTAATTTCTCTTCCCAGTTTTAAGACCCTGTTGTAATGTAACTTTTGTTCTCCTTGCACTTGTTTTTCGTTTCTTGTTCTCACCCCTTGTTTTATGTAAACCGGCATGATGTGGTTTCTAATCATGAATGCCGGTATAGAAAAACGCTAAATAAATAAAATAAATAAAATAAATTTCACCCACAGGAAAGCCTTCACTGAGTACAAGTAAACTTTCATGTATACAGATCTTATGTGCACAAATCTACCTGAATATCTGGCAAACAATTTTATAAAAAGCCATTTCTGTTGACAAAATACTGTTTTACCCATGAAAAAGCCTGTAAAAATATACTCTCAAGGGTTGATTTTCAAAAGTATTTATGCCCATAAACTCTGTTTAATCCACATAAATGGCCTTTTGAAAATCAACCAGGGGTCTACACATGGAAAACTATGCATGAAATCTGTGAAGATCCAATATGCTTCACATTGATTTAAACATAAACATGTTTTTTTCAGAATTGAAATGGACTATTATTGATCACATTCAACCATCATTAAGAGGGGGCAATTGCATAAGCCTGTTAAATCGATGTGAAGCATATTGGATCTTCACATTATGTACACAAACACCGGAAGGTTTGAATGAGGAACTTGACTGGGGTTCGTTCATTTAGAAACACGTACGGTAAATGATGGGAGAGCAACGTGGTCATCCATTGGACGCACTGCTATTCCATTCTACCTTATAAATGTCAGGTGAGCAGAGTTTGTTACTCGCCTTAAAGGCTGACAGATTTTGTTACTCAGACTGAAGGCTGGAAAGCAAATACAATGCTATTTCGAGATTACCCATCAACATCTTTCTTCAAGTACAACATACTGACAGCGAGCAAAAAGAAAGCATCCCCTGAGGAAAGATCCTTTGGGATCTGAAACATGGACTCGTTGGGTCACCATTTTTGAAACAGATAAGTCGGGACATTATTTTTTGCTATTATAGCTGGTAATATGTTTACTTTCAATTTTTTAAAAAATTCATTCTCACATTTTGTGCACACTACACGTATATAAAAACAAAAGAGTGGATGAAGGACGATCGTTTATGATTATAAACTTTACTGCACCCTGTGCAGGGGGCTGATAATACAAAATATGAAACATTCCTTCACGCCATACATGTTTTTTTTCTTTTCAGAGTAACAACCACTTTAAAGAAATACATACACAAGTACAATCCGTACCGGGAGGTATAACAATTTTTATTGCAAAAGAGCTTTTGAAATATCTTTTTATTAAGAGGTGATATTTTTCTGCACAGCCATAAAAGGCATTCCAGGAAGCAGAATTGAGATAGAGAGAGGATTTATGCTCATACTTTTGATTCTTTGAATGTATGCACACAAATCTGCATGCACAAAGTTACATTTGCTTGGATGCAGGTTTAAGTGTGCTTATATGTCCATGCATGTAATGGTGTGCTCTCACCCACAAAAAATGTTCTAAATGAACTGTCTTATTTTTGTTACCGATCAATTTTAATAAAATATATTGAAGAAAGAGGTAAGTTTCATATTACTGGTGCATGCCTCCACGGCCTTGCGCCCTTCTTGTAGTATAATCATTAACTTGCGTATAGATTGAATGGAGATTGAAATATAATCACCCATGAGCATAGGGATATATGAATTTTAGCTATTCAATGAAAGTTAAAATGACATTGAAAGCAAAAGAAAAAATATAAGTTGTTTTATCCCGATTATGCAAAGTGGAGATTACAATTGATTTTTAAAAAAAATCTTTTTGATATAAATATCACATTAAAATTATTTATAAAACACATAAAAATTACAAAAGGAGGAAGGAGGCAAGTTAATGATTATACTACAAGAAGGGCGCAAGGCCGTGGAGGCATGCACCAGTAATATGAAACTTACCTCTTTCTTCAATATATTTTATTAAAATTGATCGGTAACAAAAATAAGACAGTTCATTTAGAACATTTTTTGTGGGTGAGAGCACGGAATTTTGGGAGGACATTTATTTGGATTTCTCATCACAAGCGGAGAGAGATATTGATACATGCATGTAATGGGACATCCCCTAATGGACTTATGCATTTAAATTTGCATTGAATCTCTTGCTAAATTGTGCAGGTGCAAAGTACACACAGACTTTAGCCCTACATGGACTGCTTGAAAATTACTCTCCCTAAGGCCAATTTGCCCCTTTATATGGGTGTATATTAATATATATGTGCATAAACTGGACGTCTGAAAATAGTTCTTCTTTGAACTGGCTAAAAGTATGCACAATGTTCCACTTTAATCCCCGCCCCTGGAATACCTTTTTATCTAAATAAGTTTTAGTCAGAGAATGACTTATCAGGCTAAAAATTAACTAGACAGCGATGAGTGATATTTAAACCACTAATTTGTTCAGCTAATGCTTGAACTTAGCCACATAAATGCTTATGAATATTAACATCAGTATGTTTGGAGCACATCCTGGAGCAGATGATATCAGGGCAAGGTCATGGGTCTCTTCATGCTCTTGATCCTCTTTCTTCCTTTCTGTATCCTCCAGATCACCACTGCAATGTGTTTTGGGTCTCGTGGCTACTTCTGCAAGTCCTCTCCAGTTAGCCCCTGATGAGCTTGTTGCCCTCTCAGAGGACAGTGTGAGCTCTTTCCACCATGTAGCTGTAAAATGGGTCCCATCAGGGACTCTGTGTCAGCTATCAAAACTGTATATCCTCTCCATGGGGTACCTCTTCCTCTTCTGTTTTCTCTCTCTCTCCACTGACTCAGATTCCACAGAATGCAAACGTTAACAGCACTCATAGCAGCACAATTATCCACTACCAGTACACCCAGATCCACCACTAGCACACCCTGACACTCTACCAGTACACTCTGACCCTCCGCCAGTACAACCGTACTGCAAGCACAATGCTCTCAAATAGCAGGCACACAGACTGAAAGAGAAAAGACAAACTGACACACAGAGAAGGCACACAACTGACAGACATAGAAGAAAGGAAAGAAAGAACAGGTAAACAGCAAACAAATGAAAGATAATTACAACACTGACAATGATTCTGCAAACAAACTACTCGCAACCGTCTCAGGCACAAACCATCAGTCCAACCATCTGGTCTCGAAAGACAAGTGAGATTTATAAATTCCACAGGTTAAAAAGCGTGGGTGCATGCTTGATGACGTATGTATATTCTCTACTTATAAAGGCCTGGATTCATCATTCTTCGCAGAATGATGAATCCTGCGAAAACGGGGGGCGGGGGGGGGGGGGGGGGGGGCGAAGGGGGATTGGGCCTGCGAAAGCCCGCAGCCTTTGCACCATGGCGGTATGATTTCGGCGGCAGTGGTGCACCAGCTGCCGGCTTTCGCACCACCGTGAAAGTTGGTGCTATTCAGCGTGCTACTATCAATGATAATGTTAGTAACATTATCGTCAGCAGCAAAGCCACCACCGACTCCGCCCCAATCTAATTTACATGCTATTGCACGCGAAAAGGACCTTTTCCCATGCGATAAGCGTTTGATAAATGACCCCCAAAATTAGTAAATGTGTGGACACGTGCGGACCTTACCCTGGAATTCCCTCAAAGTGCCCTAATTTTATGCACAGGCATGTGTGTGACATTGGCAGTATACGCATATTGCCAAAATTATGAAAAATGCATATAACACTATTATATGCATTTAAACTCTGCTTAAGTCTTTGAAAATTACCCTCATTAGCTTATTTTTAGGAAATATCATGCCATTAAGACAGAAGATTCTATAGAGTTTGAATCAAACAGAAGAAATAAATTACATGTGCCACTTTTGCTATAATTACAATTTTGCAAAAATTGTACACTCAGTGGCAGAGTTTAAATAATGCAAAATCTACTTTATTTTATTTTTTGAAATAGACTTTCATATGCTCTGTCCCATAAAATGAGTGGTCTGATTAGCAGAGCAGAAAATTAACTGCAAATCCACTAATATGATTGTACTTTTTACATTTTCTTTTCAACAACAGGGAATTCAATTTATAGCAGTCCTGAATTACTCTATTTAAAGGAGATAAAGGACAACCATAGGCTATGTCCATAGTATTACTGCTATTACACCATGTTTTATCATATGCTATATATATACTACTATTGCTACAACTATTTCTTATCATTTCTATAGCACTACTAGACAAAAGTAGTGCTGAATATTGATATACCTGGAAGTTTTATAAAATACTTACATTATTGTCTTTACAATATTTTTGAAATTGGAACCAGAATCCAAAATATTCCAGAAATATGCAAAAATATTCACATTTAAAGTGAAAAATGCAAAAAAATGCAGTAGTCAACCCATGTGAAATATTAATGAAAAATATTTCAGACCATTTTGATTTTTTGTCACAAAACACACATATTATAAATGACCAAGTTGATTTGAAGTTGATTTTGAAAGAACCAGTTTCCCCATTTCTTTTTAGCATTGTTCCAGTAGGTGTCTACTTTTCCGAGATTGAAAATAATACCAAATTATTATTGGGAACTTCACAAAACCAGAAATACCCGTTTTTACATTCGTGGTGACACAGAAGTAAGCCTATAAAATGTAGCTTCTAAGGAAATAGAAAATATATTAGCTTTTCATTTTTCTGTAGTTTTTAAAGTTATATTTTTCAATAGTGAGTACACGCCATATAGAGATTCTATATAATAAAAAGTAATATCTGTCTTTCATGCTCCCAGATAGGATGTCTCTTCCCAACCAATCAGCTTTCAACCAGTGAATTAGTTAGTTTTATTGTCTTGTATACCACAAGTCTTTAAAAACATCAAAGCAGTGTAAAATAAATAAATATTACAATAAATAAAATAATACAAACAGGTGCAAACACCTAAAACATCAAGTTGAAATCTTTATACATTTAATTATCATAAAACTTAGACACTGATAAACCAATTTATGTCAAAATTCAAGTAAAATGGTGAAATAAAAATAATCTATCTTGTCACAAACCTGTCCTGGAGTATCCTGAGCCAATTGGGTTTTCAGAATATTCACAATATACATGAGATAAATTTGCAATTACTGGGCCTCCATAGCATGCAAATTTTTTCTCATGCATATTCATTGTGCATATTCTGAAATCCTGACTGACTGGGGGTTCCCCAGGACAGGTTCAGGAACCTCAAACCTAGGACAAAGACAAGAATAATGCAATTTATGCAAATTAAACCCTAAAAATAATTAGTAAAAAACAAAAGATAAACATTAGGGGTGTATAGTGTATTTTTTAACATAGCATTTTAATTTTGTGTCATGTTCTGCTTGATTTTGTTTTTAAAATGATTGGGGTTTTTTTTGTTTTTCCTAAGTTCGTAGTTAGTGCACGCACTAAGTTTTATTAGTGCACATTAACTGGACTCACTGTGCACTATATCCATTCTAGCAGAACGTAGAGGTATATTTTAAAAGTGCTGCTCATGCAAAAATGCCCACAATGACCCCCAGTCAGTGTGTATGTGGGCTATGAGCGAGCAACGGGAATTTTAAAAAGCTGCGAAGTACACGTGTATATACCGGTACACACATCAAAAATAAGAGGGCAGAAGATGGGTGGGGCATGTGCAGCATGTAGTTATTCTGAGGCAGGGCCAACAGTTATGTGCATAACGCCATATTTTAAAAATGGAGATTGCGGCGCGCATCCACTTATTTGCATAACTTTACTGTTGCTCCAGGTGAACACGTCCATAGATATCAAGTTTTAGGCCTTTCAGGGCAGGGTGAGAGGTCTGGGTCAACTTGGGAGCATGCAAAATGAGGAACCAGAGGGGTCTGGAAGACCTCAATATTAACTAGACAACCTGATGGACTAATTGTAAAAACTGGGTTGTCCTTCACGCGAACATGTTTAAAAATCTGCTACATATGTGTGTAAACGCTGACAAGGTACTATGGAAGACATACATGCTATGGGCCAGATTTTAAATCACCTTTGCGCGTAAAATCCGGGGTTCAGGGTTTTACGCGCATAGGTGGGCCTTACGCGCACCTGGCCAATTTTCAAAGGCCCATCCACGCATGTAAACCCCCGGGACATGTGTAAGTCCCGGGGTTAGTGAAAAGGGCGGTCCGGGGGTGGGGCGAGGTGGGATGGAACTAGAAGAGCCCGGCACAGCAGTCATTTGCTGCTGTACCGGGGGATCGCATGCTGGCAGGGTGCCGATGCGCGCAACTTGCTCCTACTCAGAAGCAGGCGCAAAAGGTGAGTTAATGATTTTGGGGGGGTTAGGATAGGAATGGGGGAGAGCAGGATAGGGGAAGGGAGGTCAGGCTAGGGGGTTGGGAAGTTCTCTCCTAGTCCGCTCCTTAATTGGAGCAGACTGGGAGGGAACTGGGGAAGGCCCCGATGCATCGTCGCGTGTAAATGCAAAATTCTTCCCCCCCCCCCTTGCCCACACCAACCCCGCATTTTATAACATGTGCACGCCAATGTGTGCATGTTATAAAATCGTGCATCCATGTGTGTCTGCTGGGTAGTGTGCGTCCATGTGCGCGCGCCAGGTAGCGTGCGCTCACAGGGGTAGATTTTATAAATTTGTGCGAGGGCGTACTTTTGTTCGCGCACCAGGCGCGAACAAAAGTACGCTGGATTTTATAATATACGCGCGTAGCCGCGTGTATCTTATAAAATCCGAGGTCGGCGCGCGCAAGGGGGTGTACATTTGTGCAACCTGCGCGCGCCGAGCCCGGCGCACGTTACCTGTTCCCTCCGAGGCCGCTCCGAAATCGGAATGGCCTCAGAGGGAACTTTCCTTCGCCCACCCCCCACTTTCCCCTGCCTTCCCCTTCCTAACCCACCCCCCTCCGGCCCTATCTAAACCCCCCCTACCTTTGTTGCCAGATTTACGCCTGCTTTCAGCAGGCGTAAATCTGCGCGCGCCAGCGGGCTTCTGGCGCGCCATCACCCAACCTGGGGGCTGGTCCGGAGGCCTCAACCACGCCCCTGGGCCGGTGCCATGCCCTGGCCCCGCCCTGAACCGCCCCTGACCCCGGTCTCGCCCCGGACACGCCCCCTCCCCGCCCCTTTTATGAAGCCCCGGGACTTGTGCGTGCCGGCGGCCTATGCAAAATAGGTGCGCCGGCGCACGCAGGGCATTTAAAATCTGGCCCACAGTGTTTTTTAATCTATCCCTATTTGTGCTTGAGTAACCTCTTAAAATTAGGAGCATACTTATGCACGATTGGTATATTTTAAAATGTGCAAGTGTGCGCAAGATTTTAAATTCCAGCATATCTATGCTCGCGGACCAATATATGTGTGTATGGGTGCACGCACATTCATTTTAAAATTAGCCTATTAGTGCATACTAACACAAAACTAAAATTTTTTTTTTTTACTTTTTTTCTTTCATTTTATGGTTCCAATGAAATAAAATGAAATAATATCAACAACATTGCCTATTTCATTTTAATAAATGCACATCCCTAAAAAAACATGATAAAATTAATCATAAATATAGAAAAATCTAAAAATTCAATGCAGATAGAGGAGTGATGCAACATAGCTTCATAAAAAGATCAACAATGATCAGCAATCGTAAAGGTAACTAACATTCTTAACTCAGAAAATAAAGGTGACAATATGTTAGTCACACCATTAGATAGCTGAAGCCTATGCCATGGGTTTAGGAATAGGTAAGGAGCATATTTCACAACAGCACCTGTGAGAAGGCTGGAATGGGGAGCTCCTGTCTGCAAAACAGTAGACAGGGAGATATAGTGGAACAGTATGACAGTTTGGAACATTCAGTCAGAATGTCAAATCTGTTTATTCAGCACCTACACATATTAAATGTCAAGCTCACCAAGAGAAGAGGTTTTTCCCACATTTGAGCCCTGGAGATTTATCCCTGCCTCCCCTCCCCCCAATATGTGAATCCACACCTCGGGCCTGTATATACTTTGTGACAGTATGCAGGGACTGAGTATGATAACCGCCTTTCTGGAAGAAGAGAATCTTCCTATTAAAGAACAACTAATGGAGTTTCATCATGTATCTAAATCTGAAATAAGTATCTTGAAGGGAATGAAAAATTGGATTTCCCAACTTCATCCACTACCATCAAAATTTGTGATAGCAGAAAAGCAGCTTTTTTGCTCCTCTGGTGGAGAGTTTGGAGAATTCACCCTTAGACCAGGATTATATCCCTCTGAGACTAAAGCATGCAATTATCCATCCTATTTTGAAGAAGGCTAATCTTGAGCCAGTGCCAATCTTGAGTCAGTGTCAAATTTATTTTTTATTTTTAAGGTACAGGAGAAGGCTGTATTTTCCCAATCACTAACTCATTTTGAGAAAGTTGAAGTTCTGCATCCACTGCAGACAGGACTTAGATGCAGCCATCAGATGCAATCCATTTTGGTTTCTACAATTAATGGTTTTCAATGGGCTATAGACAGAGGCCACAATTCATTGTTAGTATTTCTGGATGTCTGAGGCATTCAATAGCATGGATCATTGGTCGTTGCTATAAAGGCTTAGACAGTTATGAGTGGAAGGTTGACTTGGGAATGTTTAATATCTTATGACTCCAGGAGTGATCCGGGAAATTATAGAACAGTGACCCTGACGTCAGTGCCAAGAAACATCATGGAAACTATTCTAAAGAACAAAAATCACAGTAAATATAGAAAGACATGGTTTAATGGGACACAGCCAGCATGGAGTTATCCAAGGGAAGTCTTGCCTCACAAATCTGGTACATGTTTTAAGGGGTTAATAAATATGTGGATAAAAGTGAGCGGTAGGTGTAGTGTATATGTATTTTCAGAAGGTGTTTGACAAGGCCCCCCATTAGATACTCCTAAGAAAATTAAAACATCATGGGATAGAAAGCAATGTACTTTTGTGAATTACAAACTGATTAAAAGATAGGAAATAGAGGGAAGGATTAAATGGTCAGTTTTCTCATTGGAGAAAGGTAAACAGTGGAGTGCCTCAGCGATCTGTACTTGGACCGGCGATTTTTAATATATTTATAAATGATCTGAAAAGGGAAATGATGAGTGAGGTAATCAAAGTTGTAGATGACACAAAATTATTCAGCGATATTAAATCCAAGCAGATTGTGATAAATTGCAGGAGGACTTTTGCCCTTGGAGGTAGACCCTTGTCCTAGAGCAGTGTACAGCGGCTCCCTGGTCAGACCCAGGGAGCAGGTGGACCCAGGTGGCACACAGGAGGCTAGCTGGAGCTTCACCACTGGAAGCTCGTGATCCCTCTGGGAGGAGCCCTTGGGGACCCGGGCCGCTTGGACTTAGGTAGGCCTTGCAGGGTCTCCCAGATAGGAAATGTAGAGGTATGCCCACCAGAATCAAGGGTGTGCAGTCAATGTCTTGACTAGAGGCCTGAGGGATCAAGGAAGGCCAGTACAGTGTCTGCGATGACAAGGCTAGGAGCAGGGCCAGAATCAAGGAAGTGTGGTCAACAATAGCAGAGGTCAAGTTCCAAGGATCAGTCCGAGAGTAGTCAGCCAAAGCAGGTGTCAGGTTCCAGAAGTCAGACATGGTCAAGGAGGCAGGCAAACATCAGAATCCAGGCAACAATCAGCATGGTCAAGAAGCAGGCAGAGGTCAGTCCAAGAGGTAACGTAGGAACAGACAGATGCTGGAACAGGACTGGAACACAGAGGCAAACTAGTACACACACACACACACACACACACACACACACACACAGTGTTGACCCAATGCTGTGCTCAATGGTAATCCCAACAGGGCCAGGGTCTCCAGTCACCAATGAACATGGGATACCAGACAGAATGGCACAACTCCAGGAGTCAGTCGACAAGAGCAAGGTCTGGGGGGAGCAACTGAACAGGACAGCAATGTTCCAATTGGCATCAATATTCTTGGAATTCTTTGATGTGGGAGCTTGAACCCATGAGCTTGGAATCAAGTGTTCTTGGCTTCCTAGATGTGAGGCTGGAATGCACAAGCTTGGAATCAATTGTTCTTTGGAACTGTCGGTGTGGGGACTTGAACCCTCGACCTTATGATCAAAGTCTCTTATTATGGTGGAGCAGAGTCTCTTCAGCCTTAATTTACCCGGGTTACCCAGTTAACCTTAAGTTACACTAATACCTAAACCTCACCTCGAGTTACTAGGTGGGCCTCCCATAAAGATATAAATACCTATCTAGTGTCGGGGAAATATGGCTAGGCTTGTGCTCTCTCTCTCTCTCTCTCTTTTTCCAGGAGCCTCAAAAGTACTAACACAGGCATTGGAGAACACAATGCAATCAAGCTATTGCACAGCTTAACTCTACTGAAAAAGGTGTAGCTACAATCAGCATTAAAGCTGTGCAATAGGGCTTCACAAAATGGTAAACCACTCCTCCTCTTTTTCAGATTTGCATCACACCATACGATATGGTGCTATTGCATGCGTTAAAGGCATTTTCACATGCGTTAAGGGCTTTTCGCATGAGTTAATGGTGCTTTTCGCATGCATTTAGCCCTTAACACATGCGAAAACACCTTATAGCATTTTGTTACATGACCTCCTAGGATGCCTAAATATTTTTCCTGGGTGGTTACTCCTAATATGAAACCTAACAGTGTGTAACTACAGTGTGGGTTATTTTTCCCTATGTGCATTACTTTGCATATATCCACATTAAATTTCATCTGCCATTTGGAAGCCTAGTCTTTTAGTCTCACAAGGTCCTTGTTGAGCGCCCTGTCTGTGCTTGGCCCGCACACAGGCCTGCTCACTTTTCCAACTCCACTGCAGGTCCCGGGTCTGCCTCTCTGGCAGCAGCTGCAAGCTCCTCCAGGCCTCGGCATCCCACAGCGATGGTCACCGGGCCTTCCTCAGCACAGCAGGCCTCACTTGTGTTACCCGGGTAGAGAGTCCATCAAGCTAGGTTGAGAGAACATTGCACAAATATCATCTTTGAGTGAGTTTCCTCACTCTGAGGGTCATCAGATCTTCACAAGAGAGCATGTTCTGTTTGTACATCTCACTTTGAATGTCAAAGTGGCCTCTAACCCCTACACTAATACCTAAACCTCACCTCAAGTTACTAGGTGTGCCTCCCATAGAGATATAAATACCTATCTAGTGTTGAGGCATTATGGCTAGGCTTGTTCTCTCTCTCTCTCTCTCTCTCTCCTCAGTGGCTCTGATAGTAAACATGGTCCCCCCCAGTGGTTGTATGTAGGAAACACCACACTTATTTCAAAGTGCAAAAAAGTTATCGCAATTTGCAGTAACTTAGCTCTTCACATAGCTATTAGCGCAAATTGCAATAAACTGCCTATTACCATAAAACACACCCCTTTTTCTATCACATGCAGTATTTAGTGCATTTTGATAAATCCAGGCCTCAATGCTTTATCTGTATAATCCTCCACCTGCACTGCACTCCTATCAAGGAGAACTCTTGGATGTCCCCACAGTTTGCATGGCATGCATGGCTAAGACCCAAGAAAGGGCCTTTTTGGTGGTTGCACCAATATGGGAATGGGCTGGCTAGGCAGAAGACAGATCCAGCTCCTGCCATGTGGTCCTGCCCTGCTCCCAAGAGGGTATCCCTAAACCCCACCAGCTACAACATTCAGTCTGAAAACTCATCTGAGGTTGCTTTCAATCCTGTACAATAATAGATTTCCTATAGACTCTTATTTCTCATGTATGTTTGTCTTGACTCGATTATAATCACCATGGAACAGGATATCTCTCTTATGTGTACAGCACTGCATATATCTTAAAATGCTTTATAAAATGATAAATAGTCATAGTAGTACCAGTAGCTTACTAAACATATAAGTACTAATATCTCTTCCAAAGATACAGAAATGTTACCTGGATACTTTTAACTGAATATTCAATCGTCCATACCCAGGTAAGTGTTCTCTGGAATAGACCCCAATGAAGTTACAGTCTCTGGATAACATTTATCCAGATAACTTTAGGACAATTAGTTTTCCAACCACGCTTGCTGACCTAACGTTGTGAGGGCAGCACTGAATATCAGTACTGCATGAACATCGTGAAACTACTCCCCAGGAACTCCCCCAGTGCTGCCTCTTTCTAGCTGGATAAAATGAGATGCCTGGTGAAAGGGAGTGTATAGAAAACTCCCTCAAACTACCTTAAAGGACCAGGCACAGCTATCTCGCCCAGTCCTCCTTACAATCCAAACCCACAGGGAAACCTGAGTGAAGGGAGGAGCCCCTCATCAGAGGGCCTGAAAGGTTTAGAGAGGTCCCAGGGAGCAGGCAGGGGCCCACCCTATGCTAAGACCTGCTAGAGAAACCTGAGGTTTAAGAGCTGCTATGTTTAAAGATTGTGAGTTGACTGAAGTTAATGTGAGCTGCACTGTTGTGAGGTTTTATTTTGTTTGTTCACTGTAAATAAATTATACAAAAGGGAAATAGCCATAGTCTGCCTCATTATTTCTGACTGTTTCCAATCGACCTTCTCCTAAGTTACCACACCTGGACAAAAGTTTAGCTGGGGAGTGGAGGAAAACATTCAAACAGTTCCAGAAATCACCCAAACACTTTGAATATTAACCTCTGAAAGAAAAAATGTGCATTTCAGTAATTTCAATCAAAACCATTTCTAGATTTACAATATAACATGCTTGTTTCAAACATACATAGTAATGACGGCAGAAAAACACCAAAATGGTCCATCTAATCTGCCCAGCAAGCTTCCCAAGGTAGTAACTGCAGGTTACCCCCATGTTTCTCTTAAGGGTAGTAACTGCCATTCCGTGCCGGTTTAGCTTTTTTATTTATTCCCATCCTCTAGCCTTTTAGGGATCCACAGTGTTTATGCCATTCCCCTTTGAAATCCTTCACAGTTTTAGTCTTCACCACTTCCTCCGGAAGGGCGTTCCAGGCATCCACCACCCTCTCAGTGAAGAAATATTTCCTGACATTGGTTCTAAGTCTTCCTCCCTGGAGCTTCAAATCGTGACCCCTGGTTCTGCTAAATTGTTTCCAACGGAAAAGGTTTATCGACGACCATGGATCATTAAAAAAAAAGCTTCATCTCCCCTCATGTAGTGCTCCCATAAATTTGGGCATGTGTAAACCCATTTCATGACTGAAAATGGGAACAAGCTTTCAAGAAAGAGTATTATCAGTGCATTGAACCCAGGTCTCTCACATGGGAGGCAAGAACGCTACCAATGAACCAGCAATGCTCAAACATGAAGCCATCTATAATAAGTATTGTTCATGAAAAAGAGAAAACTTTCTTTAAAATATCTTGTTTCAATAGCCCGAAGTAAAAATTATTAACATAGAAAAACATACAAAAATCTTGCAGGTTTGACTTTATAAAAGAGGCCACCAATCAAATGTATTGTCCAGCTGGGTGGGCTTTAGTTTACTCTTGTTTTTTCTCTTTACTCGTTCAGAATTTTATCTGTGCTGGTAATTTCCCTGGGAAGAAAGAAATGAAAAAAACAGCGCCTTATTAGCTTTCCATTAGGCTAAAACCAGCAGGAGGCTTGATTGGCTTATTATCTGAGTCTAACAACGGGTAAAATTGCAGTTAACGAGCTCTGCTTTCACCTGTTGATTACCATATTAAACAGAATTGCAGTTATAGCAATTGCTGAAAATGTCTCTCTTTCCCCCTCTCCCTTCTTCCTGTCTCTGCAACTGAAGAATTACACATTTCCAAGAATAATGGATTTTATTGTCTGTATTATAGAGAAGCACATTTTTTCTGGACCTCGTATAAAGTCAAGTGGAAAAGGTGATGTTCTGGGACAAGCACAGCAGCTTAGCATCACAGCAGATGGAACAAAGGAAACAGACACGCCCTATTTAAAGGCAATAACTTGGATTGAAAATGTATTTTAGTTGCATTGTTGAATAGATCATATTGCTCTGATGCTGAAAAACAAAACATTGTCTTTCATATTCTCAAACTTAAGTAAGACAACTCTCACATTTCTAGGATGATGACATAGTATAATGAAGCCATCATACACTGGCATAGGCATAAACAGTTTTGCCTCTGTGCATCCCTTCCCACAGTTACAGGCATAACTTTTGGTGACTTATCACTAAGGGGCTGTATTTCTCAATGTCAACAAAAAGGGAGCCTGAAAGTAAACCTGCATTCATATTGTTTTCATGTTGGTGTGATCTCATATTAAGGCATCCTTTCCCTGGCCTATCTTAAACAGTGGATCTGCAGCTTGATTACAGCCAAATTCATCAGCTCAGGTAGTTTATTATAAATGCCAGACACACTTTTAATCTCACAACAGAGAGAAGCAGGCACCCATGAACAGGGCTATTTGACAGCAAGCAAGTTATTCAGTGTCTAGTCAGTTTTCAGATGAGAAAAACAGGATCTATACATCTGTGTCAGAATTCAGTATTTGTCAGAACACATTCTTATAGTTTTACTACTCATCTAGTACATGTAAAACCTGGAAACATAATGGCAGAAAAAGACAGTTTGGCCTTTCTAGTCTGCCCAGCCGCCCAATTTATTTAGCTTTATAATTCCCATCACGGTATATCCAACTACTCTCATTATAGAAATTCTTCTCTCATTTAATCTATAGTATGATACTATTATTTTAAACATCATCATACCACAGAGGTCATCAGTGCAATTGACCATGGTACCTTAGAGTTTTAGCTTATCACCACAAAAATCAATACTGCATGCATCACTTGCAATTATAACAATGAATGTCTGGCTGAACCAAGTGTTTGACATCAAGCACTGTGCAGTAAATGAAATTATTTACACAGGTATCATGCAATAACCAACTCTTATTTTCTATAAACAGCAAATATAAAATACAAATTTTAACTATAACTTTTTTAACAAAATAAACTATTGATAAAAGTATGAATTTTACAATAATTCATGCAGCACCAGATATATTGCAATTTAAAAAAGATACAGAGCATTTTTTTTTAAAAGAAAAGGTCAATAACATAATTGTATAACTGACAGCTTAAGGCATTTAAAAACTGAAATAGTTGAAGAAAAAAGTTATGCAGCTGTTGTGACAGGGTATCCATGCCATTGGCCGGCCCCTGTCACATGGAGGGAGCACTGGATAGCCGGTGCCATCTTTAAAAATGGCACGGGCCATCCAGTGCTCCTACCATGTGACAGGGGCCAGCCAATGGCATGGATACCCTGTCACATGGTAAGGGCAAAGGGCCATCGGCGCCATTTTGATTAGTGGCAGCCGACGGCCCGGGAGCGGGAGATCACTCCCGGGACCCCCACTGGACCACTAGGTACCTGTAAAATGTTTTTAGGGGGGTCGGGAGGGTGGGCGAAGCTAAGGGATTAGTTTTAAAGGGTCGGGGTGGGTTTTTTGTTTATCGGCTCGGGCGCAGCCGATAAACAAAACCGCGATCAAGCCGGACGAAAAAAAAACACGATGTGAATCGGAACCGGAATCCGAACCGATTCCGGTTCCGATTCACATCTCTAATTAACATGGTAACATAGTAACACTACTGCAATATACACTATAATAGGAGTAGCTAGCTCTGGGCCTCAAAGACACATACAGGTCTGGTTTTCACAACATTCACAATGAATAGGTTTGAGATATTTGCATGCACTGCCTTCATTGTATAAATTTCAGGAATATCCATTATGAATATCCTAAAAAACATTTTTTCTGGCTCTTGAGCACTGGAGTTGGTCACACATGGATAATAATTAGATGGAACACAAATGAAATAACTCAGACAATGCAAAGGGTGGTAGGGAAATGAGCATCTATGATGTCAAAGGAAGCCCTTCTACTATTCAGATGCTTGCATGCTATGCCTTCACAAGTAACTCTTCTTTAAATCACAGTTCTCTCAGATTTTGCTTGATTATTCTAGTTTGTCAGATAAAAGAATCTGGTTTTTTCCCATTTTATGCATGGATTTGTAGCCGGCAGCTAACCTGATGGGACAGGACCAGCAGGAACTTTGGCAGAAGACACACCGTCTCCTTATGGAAACAGCGACTAAAAATGTTGGAATCATTTGTTTAATTTAATGCATCATTTGAAATAACTGAATCAGATGCATGCAGTGGAGATTGGGGGCTGTGTGCTGAGGTGATTTCAGACCTTTTTAGAAGGTCAATTTTCAAGTGCACCAAGGGGAAAATAGCTCAAAGAGTAAGCCAATGGGAATTCCCCAGGGATCTTCTATCTCCCCAGTCTTAATCTGACATTTCAACCTTTGGGTACATTGTTGAGAGTCATGAGTATTCAATATTGAATATACATAGATGGTACCCAATTTATCTTTCTGGTGGCATCTGATTTAATGGGTTCTGTCAAAAGGGTAACATCTTGCCTACAGGTGGTAGGTGGATGGTTTGTACAGAACAATCTCATCCTTAATGTTATAAAAACAAACATTTTGTGGGTTGCTGAAGGGGGTTGTCCTGAGGATACCTTACTGGTAAGGTTAAAGGATGTTGATATCAGTATCATTTCTGAAATTCAGGATATGCGCTTCATTCTGAAGCTCAACTTTCAATAAAACCTCAGGTTCAGATTATATTTTAAACTATGAAAAAAGTGTTTTCTTACCAATACAGATTTTTGAATGATCCTTCAATCTGTTATCTTGAGTGACTTAGATTACTGCAATGTTTTATATGTTGATCTGCCAAACAAAACCTCTGAACCCTCCAAATATTAAAGTGCTGCTGCAAGATTAAAGACCGATAAACCCAACAGAGAACAAGTTATAGCGCAGTTCATTGTTACACCCTGATTTATAGGGCTAATTTTAAATTGGTGATGTTCATTTATAAAGTCTTGAAAGGAAACAGGCTACAGTATTTAAACAATCTTAGTATCACATATAGTCCTGCTCGTGCTTTGCCATCCATGGATATGAAACTGTAGTCAGTGCTTTATTATCAGGAGGTCCGTTTAGAATCCATCCATCAGCAGACTTTTCTGAAGCTGGGCCCATTCTATGGAATGCAATCCCATCGGCAATTTGAAAGATGTATAACATTTATTCAGAAAGCAGCTAAAATCTTTTCATTTCTCCCTAGTTTTGGGGGGATTTAGATATCTGCTATTATTTAATGTATATTTTGAGTATGTGATGCAAGTCTAAATATTGTTTTGTGTTTTCAAGTTGTAATCTGCCCTGAAATCCTTGCCTGGGTAGGATGGAATATAAATGAGGCCAATAATCAAAGATATTTAACTGAATAACATACAAGTTATTCAGGGTATTTACTCTTTCGGATAGCAGAAAGACTAGGGGGCACTCCATGAAGTTAGCATGGGGCACATTTAAAACTAATCGGAGAAAGTTCTTTTTTACCCAATGCACAATTAAACTCTGGAATTTGTTGCCAGAGGATGTGGTTAGTGTAGTTAGTATAGCTGTGTTTAAAAAAGGATTGGATAAGTTCTTGGAGGAGAAGTCCATTACCTGCTATTAAGTTCACTTGGAGAATGGTAACATGGAATAGACTTAGCTTTTGGGTACTTGCCAGGTTCTTATGGCCTGGATTGGCCACTGTTGGAAACAGGATGCTGGGCTTGATGGACCCTTGGTCTGACCCAGTATGGCATTTTCTTATGTTCTTATGTAAGTTATCTGCCTAAATGCAGACGTTTTGAAATTTCTGATACTTGTCTGTTTAACCTTTAGCCAGATAATTCATTATCTGGCTAAACATTTGCTGAATAAGTTATGGATGTAATAGGGGCATATGGGCATGGGGACAAGTTAGCTGAGTAACTTATTTGGCCAACTCATATATAAGGATGTGCAGACAAAAAAAATTGTTTGTTAATTCATTCATTTTGTTGGGACCAATATTTGTTTCATTCGTTTCAATACAAAAAAAATGTCATTTATTCATTTTATTAGTTTCATTCATTTTCATTAAAACATATGGGAGAATTACTTACCGCCTATAGTAGGCTCTAGAATAGTGAATTTTATATCAATTGTAATGAAACTTGGGAGAAGAAATCATCAAAAAGGGAAAGAGCTGCACAGTACTTTAGAAAATACAAAGTGGCATCGAAAAAGTGGCATAATGTAGCCTAAGGCTCCACAAAGCGATCTGAGTATTTCGGGACTGGCAGGAGTTCTCTAAGGCAATGTAAGTGAAGAAAAAAAGCAGTAAAAGGAAGAACACCCAAAGATTTAGAAAGTGGATGAATACCCGTCAATTGTGTCACAAACAGTTGATGGTATCATGAGAGGCAAAGTGGCACTAAAAGTGGCATCAGGACCCTAAGGCAACATGAAGAGGAAATGAAGCAGAAAAAGTGGCAGAAAAAATCCCAAGGTACAGATAAAGGGACTAAGAATCAGAAAGAGTGGTATCAAGATAAAGAATTCAAAAGCATAGGAGAGGTGCACAGCAGCACCCCAGATTGGCAAGAGTTCCTCAAAGTATAAGAGCTGGAGTATGCCAGGAAGAAAAAAGATAAGGATATAAAGGTGTAAAATCTGCACATGGTAGCAAGGCTGAGTGGCACAAGGATCTGAAGGTGTAGAATGAGGGTCATAGCATTAAGGCAGAGTGGCATGGGAGATGCCAGTCATTCTGTTGGAACACGTAAACAACCATAGAGAGGGTGAAAGACTCTTCATGTCAAAGTATGACTGCACTAGGAAGATCCACCAGGCCAGTAGGATATGTTTGTGTCATGGAGTAAGCTACACACATCATAACTAGGTTATAGTTAGGTACCCAAATGTGCAGTACTGCTAGTGGGCCATGAAATCAATTATTTTATTTATTTATTTATTTATTTATTTATTTATTTATTTAACAGTTTTTTATACCGACCTTCATAGTAAATAACCATATCGGATCGGTTTATTTATTTATTTATTTAGGTGTTTTTATATACTGGGATACGTTGGGAACATCATCTCGGTTCTTTAACAAGGGTATAACTGGAGTAACAATTCAAGTAAACGAAAGATAACAATAGGTAGGAATAGGTCAAAAAGTTACAATCAACAGGGAAAGAGAACTTGGAAGCTTGCAACAAGCTGGAAAGAAGATAAGGCAGGAAATAAATATATAGTGGTTTATGAAGCGGAGCCACAAGTATGCAAAAGAATGGATAGCAATGGCAAGAGCAAGAAATGGCAAAAAGGTTAATACCATAGATGAAGGATGATCTAAGAATGGATAGCCATGATCTAAGAATGGATAGCCATGGCAAGAGCAAGAAATGGCAAGAAGGTTAATACCATAGATGAAGGATGATCTAAAATCCTGAGGAGTGTTTCAGTAATTTTGTAATGCAATCTATGTCTTGGGCCTCTGTGGTATTGATTTGAACATAGCAAAACAACAAAGAGCACAGTGTAGGTCCTTGAAATCAAATCAAAAACGTAAAAGGCACCAACAATATTACTTGAAAAAACACACTTCTGGTGCGCAAAGAAGCAATCAATGTATGAATACAAAATATTATTGATAAAGTAAGAGCCGCATCTGCAAGCCTGACAACGTGTTCAACAAATTGAACTGTCCAGTCTTTTCTTCATTTGCGGATCTTATCCGGCTAAACAGCCTGATGTAGCTATTGTGGGCTGAGGAGCCTATAGAGATTTGTTAAATCAATTGCTTTATGAATAAATAGTCATTTATGTGCGTAACTAGTATCGCAATGTCCCATTGCTGTGTATAAACAAAATCCCCAACAGCGGCCGGTGTTTCGCTGCACTATTTGCAGCTTCCTCAGGGGTCAAACGCCTCTTCTTCGGACGCCAGGTCTCTCAATGCTGTTTCCTTAGAGGATATTGTTGGTGCCTTTTGCATTTTTGAAATGATTTGAACATAGCATGCCATGGCTATAAGTGGTAAGCCTCATTGGTAAGGGTTGGAACATCGCATGCCGAAGCTGCTGTAAGTGACAGACCTCATTGGCAAAGGTTGGAACATGGCATGCCATAGCTGTGAATGACAGTCTCATTAGTAATGTTTGAAACATGGCATGCCATACTTGTGACACGCCTCAGTGGTTAGGGTTGGAGGGCGCCAGGATGATAAAGGATAAGTTATTCTTGTGTTGGTTTTTAGTAGAAGAGTCAGACCCACACTGAGGCCTGATTCCTCTGACCTCCTCTGCCTGCTTCTCTTCAACAACTCTTTGGTGCTAAGCAGGCAGGGATGGTCAGTGGAATCATACCTCAGTGGTGGTGTTTTGTAAACACTAACACTAAGTCGTGACTCCACTGTCTTCCCCTACTTGCTTCTTCTCAAGAACTGTTTGGGGTGAGGCAGGCAGGATAAGTCAGTGGAGTCAAGCTTCATTGGTGGCATCTGGGGAAAGGAAGCAGAGGAGCTCAGAAGAGTCATGCCTCAGAGATTGCATTTATTAGAAGGAGGCAGTGGAAATTAGTGGAGTCATACCACCGGAGATGGATTTTGGGGAATAGGAAGCAGAGAAACTCAGCTCATGCCTACCTGGTTGCATTGGGGAAAAAGAAGATAAAGGAGCTTAGTGGAGTCAAGCCTGGGAGGTGGATTTTGTGGGAAAGGAAGCAGAGGAGCCCAGTGGAGTCATGACTCAGAGGTGGATGTTGGAGAAAAGAAGAACTCAGCGGAGTCTCGCCTACCCAGTTGCATTTGGGGAAAGGGAGGCAGAGGAGCTTAGCATTGTCATACCTTGGGAGTGGATGATGGGGAAAAGGAGGCAGAAGAACTCAGCGGAGTCATGCCTTGGAGGTGGCTTGAGCATGCAGAGGAACTCTGTGGAGTCATGACCCTGCAGTTGTGCTTGGAAAAAGGCAGGCATACCAAGGATGGTGTGAGATGTATGGCAGTGTCAGGCTACTGCTGGATCTGCTGCTAGACCCTTGTGTTGTTGATGTTGGGGTATGGAAGTAAAAGACTGGTACTGGATGTTCTGTCAAATCCCTATAGTGTCAGGTCCTAGTGTTTTACTTGGGAATGTGTAAAGAGGAAGTAAGCTGAGTCAGAACTCAGTTTGTGGATAGGGACAAGTCAGGAGGCAGCAGGGAGAGATAGGCTCCAGTTTGGTGGATGGAGATACACTTCAGGCAAGTGGAGAGAGTCAGTGCATGCTGGCCCCTGTGAATTTGGTAAGAGCAAAGCAGGAGGATTTTGTCAGTGTATTGTGGCCCCTGTGATGATTTTGTAGACTCAGCAGGACTCAGCATTATTGTGTTGTGAACCTTGGATCAGCTTTTCAGACAGTGGAGGCAGCAGTTGTGTAGTTGTTGTAGTGTGGCCCAGCTGGTGATGTTGAGATATATCAGGACTCAGCATTGCATCTCTTCCAGCCCTCAGTCTTTAATTTTAGGCCTGGACAACAGCAATAGTGTGGTTGTTTTAGTGTGACCCAACTGGCAGTATTGAGGACACAGCAGGACATAGCATAGCATCTCTTCCAGCCCTCAGTCTTGCATCTCAGGCCTGGACAGGAGCAGCAGTGTGGTAGTTGTAGTGTGGGCCAACTGGCAGTGTTGGGAACATACCAGGACTCAGCATTGCATCTCTTCCAGCTCTCAATCTTGCATCTTAGGGCCTGGACAGAAGCAGCAGTGAGATGGTTGTAATGTGGTACAACTGATGGTGTTGGGAAAACAGCATTCAACAGGACTCAACATTGATGTTTTGTGGTCCTTGGATTGGCTTTTTGGACCATGGAGGCAACAGCAGTGTGGTTGTTGAAGTGTGGCCCCACTGGTGGTATTGGGATCACAGCAGGACACAGCATTACATCTCTTCCAACTCTCAATCTTGCATCTTAGGCCTGGACAGGAGCAGCAGTGAGATGGTTATAGTATGGCCCAACTGGCAGTGTTGGGGACACAACAGAACTCGGTATTGAAAACCATTCCAGCCCTCAATCTGGCATCTTGGGCTTGGACAGCAGCATCAATGTGGTTGGTGAAGTGTGGTCCAATTGTTGATGTTGTGGACAGAGCAAGCAGATAGTTAGCTAATCACATTCACTGGATGTTGCTAAATACTGGATGTAGGCGCCATTGCTGTTATTGAGGCACGGCATACAGAAATGCAGAGAAACCAGCAGCTATGGACTTTCAAGTTCCATTCAGTCATCTTGCCACTTGCATTACAAATCTGGATAGCCAAGTAAAGGCAGATTAATTTTAAGGAACCCTAGCTTCTCTATCAGGTGTGGTAACAGCCTGGAGCAATAAGGGCTTATGATGTCTCCTGTCATCTAACACACACTTTCACTGGGGACACCCGGTGGACAAGAGTCATAGTACTGAGCCTCGCTCCCTAGTTCTGGCCAGATGCTAGACTTGTGAGACCAATATGCCAGCACATCTGTGTCCATGTCCTCGATGATCTCAGTGAGATAGCATGTTACTGAGATTTGAGCTGCCGTCTCCTTTGAGAGTACTGGACTTGAATCTTCCCAGCTGCTTTAGCAATTGCCTGGGACAGAAGTGAGAATTGTTTCCATTTTCCTGTGGAGGGTGTTCTAGGTGGCAATGACAGGGCTCTGCTCTGACTTGCACTACAGTCTGACCTGGCCAGTGATGGTGTTTCCTCTGAGTTACATCCTTCCTCTGCCTCACCCTCTGATGCTCTAGCTGACAGACCTCCTCTGTCAGCTTGCTCTTCATATGTGTCAGATTGTTGGCCTCCAGTGCAAGTCTCCCTTTCACACATGGATCACATAATGTAGCGAGCATGTATGTGGGGTTTTTGGTCAGAGGTACTAGTCTCTCTATCACCTGCTTTTCCAAGGACATCAAACAGTGCAGCACCTCACCTCTCATTCCCTCTTCCTATCGAAAGCCCTCCAACTTTTCTAACAGGATGTTTACTATCGGGATGACATCTTCCAAGGTGGTGCTTGTAACACTCAGTTCCTCTGTGTCATCCTTAAAGGGCTTCAGAATTTTCACAAGCTGTCACATGACTGACCAGTCATGATGCCTTAGGGGAGCCTGCACACCAATCTCTATTTCCCGAGATAGATCATGGAGGGGTGTTTGCTGCTCCACTAGCCTCTGCAGCATCATATAGGTTGAATTCCAGTGGGTACCCACATCTATGATGAGATGCTTGTGAGGCATCCCTAATTCCTCGTGTTTTTCACTGAGAAGGCCACCTGTCTTCACGCTTCAGTGGAAGTGTCCAGCTATCAGCTATTTTCTATTAAGCCATGTAGGTACATGTGCTCTGGATCTCTGGACTCCAGCCCCAGGGCCTCCTTCACTGCTAGGTGCAGGGTGTGAGCAAAGCATTGTACACCCTGATATCTACCATCAGTTACTGTTTTGACTATATTAGAACTATTGTCGGTAATAAAGAAACTTGTGTTGAGACTTCTGGCTCTCTGATCTAGCTCCATCATTTCTCGAATCGCTGCTAAAAAATTGGCAGAGATTTGGGAACCATCGGCCAGATGAGTGTGCAGCAAAGCCCACCTGCATTCTGTTGTTCAGCCCCTGAGGAGCAGCTGCCTGCCCCTACCAGTGTACAGTCAGCGAGAGAAAGGAGTGTGAGGCATTTGTGGATGTCCATATGTCACTTGTGAAATGTGCACTGCTCCCCTATGCCTTTACCAGCAGCGCCTGCACCAGCAAGTCCTGCACACAGCTACGACAATGTTTGTACAAATTGGGGATGACCATTCTGCTGAGAGTGGTCCTGAAGGTCACTTTATAGTTTGGTGCTAGAAGCTGCAGCAAATGCCTGAGACCCACAGTCTCAATGACTGACAGGGACTGATCTAAAACCATCATCTCACCAATAGTCATTGTCACCACTTTCGATGCTGCCTACCTCTTTCCCCGTGACAGTGCCACTGAACACCACCCCCATTGCCTCCAATGTGGGTTGTCACTTCTTAGCTATAGTTGGGACTGCTGCTGCTGCTGGTTGCCATTTGAATGGTAGAAGGAGCCAAAGTCTTGGAAGGAGCTTGAGAAACACTTGTCCCCTTTTCAAAGACTAGTGTCCTCTGTCTTGGAAAAGGGGCCCCCAGACTACTACTACTACTACTACTACTACTACTACTACTACATCCCAGGTGCATACTGAAGGGGATGCTGCTTCTTCAGGTGATGCTCCATTCCAGCATTATTTAAGTGGCCCAGTTGCTTCCCACAGCTTATGTCCTTTGCACAATAGTTACAACATACAAAGCATGAGTCCTCCCTCATTTAAAAATGGCTCCAGATCACAGATTTCTTTTGTGATCACTTGCCTCTGTCTGCATCCTACACTGCTGCTGGCAGTGAAGTGGGGATGATCACAGATGAAGCCTGAGGAACTGCAGCAGAGGGTTTACTCGTCCTCTGTTCCTGCACTGTCAGAGAGGCCAGCTCTCTCTCACTAACATGCAAATTTTCTCTCATGCATATTCATTGTGGATATCCTGAAAACCCGATTGGCTGGGGGGTCCCCAGGACAGGGTTGGGAAGAAACCAGTGGTCTAGAAGGAGGACAAAAGAGCTAACTAGAAATAAAGAGGTCATTGTAATTTAAAAAAAAAAACAGAAGAAAGAAAAGGGGTAATTCCTCTTTAAGAAAGAGAGAACCAGAAAATAAAATGCTGCTGGGAATTATAGTCTGAAGAAGACAACCTAAAACCAGTCAGGCATAAAGAACTGGCAACAGAGAATGTGACATTAATTGAGGAATCCAAACAAGGCTAATTAAGGAATTACTTAGAGTAAACAGTCTCTGTACTGGAGGGAGACAAAGAGTAGCCAGAATGCAAAGGCTGGCTGGAGCAGAGCCATGGTAAATTGAGGGCTTTCACTCCAAGTACTAAGGAATTGGACTCCCAGGGATTGCAAGGGACTGGAGAGCCTGTGAGTTGGAGCTAGCAGCAAGACTGGAGGTAGTAGAGAAAGCTAGTTTGATTCCTGCGTAGAGCTTATGACAGCATATGTTTAGTGCCTGCTGTACTTGTCCAGAGTGACTCTGGTGCCTGAGGAGCATGGTTTCATGCTGTTATTTGTGAAGGAAGAGACAATCAAAATAGACACCAAGTGCTGCAAGTATTTGGCCAGGCTGTGGTTTTTGGGCAATTTGGCAGGTTCAAGAATTAGGCTACAGGCATGGACTTGTCACATTCACCCAGGACTTTAATGAGTTTCCAAGACATTTACACAAATGTGTGAAGTTCAACTGGAATTCATTTCAAGCTCATTTGTAGGAAACTTTAATGAAGAATGTGTTATAATGTCCACCTCCCCCATATAGCTATGTTCTTTTCAAAAGTGTTCTAATGAAACTATGAACAATGCTTTGGCTTACAAGTGCTTGAAACTATAATTATCTCTCTTTATTTTAGGTGTACTGGAAGTCAACCCATTTGTTTATTATAAAAGGGGATATGTTATAGCAACATTTTATTGCCTCAGCAAATATTGTACAAAATTTATTTTGGAGAACAAGTCTTCTGTTCTCTATAGCAACAACTTGAACAAATAGATTTGTTATAGTGAGGCCACTATATTTTGTAAAATTTATTTTTAATATAAATATTGTGACAAAAAAAGGTCAATAGAATAAAGGTTGCAAATTTGCACAAAGGCCGCATTGTGCGTTTTGAAGGGAATTTTATAACACTGTGCACGTAAGCTGGGGGACACACACTTAAATTGCATCAGTTTTCAAACCAGATTTATAGTCATAATTCCACTTTGAAAATTATCCAACCAAATCTATCTGCCACAATTACACCTTCTAAAACATAGACAAACCTTTTCACAACCCTCCCCCCCCCCCCCCCCCCACCCCCACCCCGACTCCGCTCCTAAGAATGGGTAAACCTACGTGTAAAAAAAACATTCACGTGTAAGTTTACATCTCTATCGGATGGACAGTTTTAAGGAAGCTGATTTCTGTGAATAAATGCTTCTGAAAATGATCCCTCCCCCAAGGGGAAATATTGTGTGTTATTTGTGATAGCTCGCACTATGTGCTGCTCACACTATAGCTATAGAAACAGGAGAAAACCAACTAGAAAAAAAAGAAGAAACAGCGATGGGAATGAGAGACCCGATCGGGAGCCCCCCCCCCCCCCCCCCGATGTCATCAAGGCAGCACCAACCATTGAAAGGCGCCTTGCCACCAGGCGCTGTGCACCGAAGGGGCGCGACAAAGGGGCTCTCCCCTTTGTGCACTCCTTAGTGCAATCCATAGTGCAAGTTTAAGTTAATATCTTTGAAATTGGATGTCTCTCTTTTTGTTTAATATGTGTCCTGTTATGCCTTTTGTTCAATTGTTAAAAATCTTGCATTTTGAACTTTTGTAAAACGTTATGATGGCTTTACCGAATGACGGTATATAAAACTCAAAAATAAATAAATAAATAAATTCATAGTTAATAAGTGACTGTAATGCAACATTATGAAAAGCTATTCATTAACTATCATTGCATAGCAAAACTATGCAGTTGGAAATAGCTTTACTAACTGGATTTTGCAAAAACTAAGTGAATTCACTGAGGTATGGTTAAAGATTTTACAAAAAAAAGTTCATAGCAAACCTACATGTACCATCTTTCTACTAAGTTTATTGCATGGATGTCCTGGTTTAAAAAAAACAAAACAGCAAACAAAAAAATTAAATAATCAATGTAATTATATATATTTATTTATTAATTCATCAGCCTCATAGTTTGTTATTGTCATTATAATTATTACTGTTGATATTAATGATGCTTTCAAACATGCAAGAGCTGATGTATGAAATGGATGTTTTCAGTATCGCACTTCTACGTATTCCAAGCTGGATTGCTCTGTGCTTCAAATTACCGGTAAGTACTTTTCTGAATGGGCATCAGCTGACTATTTCAATGAACCATTTATTATGTCTAGAATAGACTATGGTAATAGCTTATACTTAGGGCTTCCAAAAAAATCATAAATTACATTTTGTTCAGAATACTACTGCCAGAGTTGTAGATGGCTGCAGGTGACATGATCATATTTTTCTAGTTCTAAGCAAACTCTGGCCTAGATTCATGAAATTGCTACAAATATAGCAGAAATAGCACCTACGATAAAAAATGGGTGTGGTTAAACTAATATCCTGTGTATTAGCGCAGAGGAAATTATTGCGTTGCTCGTAGCCTCAGGGCAAGGCTCGTCTTTTTACTCAGCACGTGACGATTTTTGCGTGGTGAGTTATTTTTTCAGTTTATATATACTGGCTGCCTCTTTGAGGGTCTGTCAGGCATTGGAAAGAAGAGAGGAGAGTTGGTGAGTGGATTAGCGGGAATAGGAGCTTATACATTGCAATTTCCTGAGTGTGTTGTCTTGTCTTCTGTTCTTATCTGTTTCCCTTTACATTTGGTTTTTATCTTCTTTGTGTGAGTGAAAGTTTTTGTCAGTTTGTGTCAGGAGGAGAAGGAGTGGTAAAGCATGGTGGTAAGGCACAGAAGGAGTGGTGAAGAGGATTGGTAAGGCATGATTGTAAGGAGGAGGAGGATGAGGAGGAGGAGTGGTGAGGTGTGGTGGTGTTAAGTGTAAAGGATGAGTGTGAGTAGTAGAGGGAATAAGGAGAGGAGAGGCATGAGGAAGGGAGGAGAGAGGATGAGGGCAGGAGTGCTAGGTGAAGGAGGAGAAGTAGTAGGGACAGGGACAGTAGAGATAGGGAGGGGGAAAGGGATAGGAGGAGGCAGGATGGAAAAGGGGATATAGCAGGCATGTCTGTTGGGAGAAAGACAACAGGCTAGGGATATACAGAGAGGGCAGAGGGGAGGGGAGTCAGTAGGGCATGTGCAGGATGGGGGAGGAAGGGAGGGGAGAAAGGCGTGGGAGCGAGAGTGAGGAAAGGGAGGACACCTCTTTGGAGGCGGAAGTGGTACGCCCTTCAGGCAGCTAGGCAGCAGGGCATCTTCATCTCAGGGCATTGAAGTTCAGTACGGAGGACTATGAGATGATCATTACTGGGGTCCTGGAAAATTATGCCATGCTTTTCATCAACCAAGAGGCCAAGACCTCAAGAGCAGTCAAGGGCCAGATCAGGCACACCATCACCCAGGCAATCTCAAGGCACAGCAGATTGAGACACAGTGGGGAGCAGGTGGCCCACAAGCATCCCACATACAAGTGATCTCTTGTATGTGGGATGCCATCTGTTTGTTCAGATGGCATCCCACATACAATAGATCACTACAGTGGCAAAGTCAATAAATAACCTCACCAGTGTCCTCACTCAGGTTCTCCAAACAATGCCGGAGTCTTCATCAGTGTATTCCCCAGCATTCCAAGACTCTATGCCATGTAGCAGTCCCCAGCCCAACAGATGATCCACAGTTAGGCCCCCCACCCAGTTAAAGACCAAGGTGGAGAACCACAGGTACATCCGGCAGACTGTTGGAGGAGCCCTTTGTCCAACTATGCTGACGCCCATGGAGAAGCACCTTGTCCAACAGCTGGGACTGGATGTGTTTGAGGGCATGACTGAGCAGCTGGACACCATGCGAACTGGAACCACAACACTCCCGGTATGAGGGATAGGGCACTGCGTGCAGGAAGATCACAACACCCCCGGTATCAGGGATAGGGCACTGCGTGCAGGAAGATCACAACACTCCCAGTATCAGGGATAGGGCACAAGTTCTAGTCACATTGACTGATCACATTATTTTTTTTGTCAAGCTACCAACCGTTTCCATTTCCCATCCCCCATATATTGTCAGTGGGAACCTTGGTGACATCAATAAATAAGAGGGCAGCCAATAGGAATACATATTCATTCCTAAACTGACCTTAACTGCCCTGAAAAGTGTCAAATTGTATCATTTTCTGTTAGCGCGCACTAACTCCCGTTAGTTCGCACTAATCGGAAAAACCGATTTTTTTACTAAAAAATCGTGCCAAACACGATTTTCTTCTCCTGCCAGACGATTTTGATCGTTAAGATGATCGGGCACACGATTCACATCCCTAAAAAATATTTCTCCCATCACACTGAAAGTTTTCTAGGTCTTAAAGTACAGATATGTCCTGACCTTTCGAGGTCGATGCAGAAAAGGCGTCAACAATTTTTGGTGTTAAAGCCACAAGTCTTGGAAATGAGAGGATTATTTTTGTTGAAATTTCCCTGTAAATGTCTGATTAAGTTTCATGATAACTCTTTTTTTGTTTTTCCAACCGCCCCAATTAATATCCTTTATAACTAGTAAAAAGAGCTCTGTAGCATCCTCCTCTCCAGTAACCTGAATGTAAGCTTCTAAAAGTGTATTTATAGGTCTATCATAAAATAATCACTCACCCTTTTACTAGTTTAATGATTAAAAAGTTTTTGGACCCATATTGAGGGCTAAATAATATACTTTGCAGTTTGAAAATTGAGGACTGTAAATTGATCTTTCCATTTGTTGATTGATTGATTAGGTTTTGTTAATGTGATTATGTTAATTATGTTAAAATTTAAACTCTGTGAAGTGTATGTATTACATTTTCAAGTAATTCTTGAAATATTTTGTAAAATGATAAATAGAAAATAAATTTAAAAAAAAACCCAGATCCACATGCCAGGCCAGTACAGGGGAGGCAGCCAGTCTGTGCTGGTCTGCCTGCTCCCAAGCAACAGCAAACCTTCTAGCCCCCTCACTCCTCATTTGTCACACTGCTGCTGACACGGTATTACAGCAGACAGCAATTAGACAGAGGTGCATAATTCACAGGTTGCGTAGAGGTCAAGTTATGCGGGGGAAAATCACCTGCTAAATCTGTCCCCTAAAATCAGCTGCAGAAATGTGCCACCACATGTGGCAACATGTTTGTAGGCATCAGCTGCCAGCCTATACATCTGGCAGAGTAAGGCACAAAAGATGTGGCCTGGTGTGGCAGCCACTATGTGGAGTGTGCAGGATCTGTTCTACAGAGAGGAGGGTAGGTAGGCCAAGGACTCAAAAAATGGAACCTCTAATAGGAGTGGTAGCAGGCCTCAATCAACCCCCCCCCCCCCAAAAAAAAAAAAAATACACCTAACCCTCTTTGGTGGCTGAAGGACTTGGAACCATGCATACCCCCAAATAGGGGGATTAGGGCCACGTCAAGGACTAGGTGGAAGAGCGTCAGGGTTCGGGGGGGTGGAAGGGGTACATTACAGGCAGAGAGCGACTCATCCAGAAATGTGACACACCATATCTGAGGTCGGACTCTGTCAAGCTTCACACACAGTCTCTCCCCCCACCACCCCAACACAAGGAATAAACAGTGTGAGCCATAGGTGGAATGGTTTTTGAGTAAGCGTGAGGTCATTTTCTCCCCCTATGATACAATTGTGTCTCTGAGGCACCCACTGTAAACAGTGGAAGCACAGGATCACTTGTGTTGAAAGGCAGTTTGAGCAAAATGGATGCACACACACTGCCTGCTCTGGGGTATGCATAGATGTGGTATTGGAGGGAACTATGAGGCAAATATCACCCACAAACACAGATGTAGACTAAAGCCAACACAGCTCATCACTCACCCAGATGCACACAGGCACACTTATGCATTGGCCCTTTTTGGGGGACAGACCACCTCCAGCAATGTGTGCACCTACACATGGCCAATGAGTATGTTCCTGGCATGTCCGTATTCCTACATCCTTGATGTTTCTGACTGCCTGATCCCTACATGATGAGGGAGTCAGAGTCCAAAGTACACAGAAGATTAGGTACACCTGCCAGCATGACAGACATCTGTGAGAAGCATATATGATAAGCATTTTGTCACAGGTACTGACACGGGTCCCTCAAGCCCTCAGGAAATACTTGTCTTGAAAGAGACCAACACAGAAAGTGCATAAGCCATCATGCCAACCACATGACACCTCTGGAAGCAGATACCCCATACATTCAGCATAGTGACAAGTTTCTCAATGAGGCAGGTTGTATGCACCTGAGGTCATCACCTGCCAACAGCTTCTCTAGCCTTTATGCTATACACAGAGCTGATGATTGAGAGTCTTTCAGCACACCTGCCGTGCTCACCACTAACTGTAAAAGTGACAAACACCACATAAGGCACAGCCTAAAGGACAGCAACTCTTCCTGCTTGGCCACAAGTCCTGCCAGCCATGTGGATCAGCAAGGGCCTGTAACCATAAAGCCCCTGAAAGATGATGACTGACTTTGGAAACAGACCATGCTGCAAGCTGTTTGCCCCAGGTATGCAATTTAAACTAAAAAGGCCTGCAATAATAACATTGGATAGTGTTTGGGAAGTTTTGGCCTCATTAGAGACTGCTATTTCTTCTATTACCCAAAATCGGAGCGGCCTCGGAGGGAACTTTCCTTCCACGTCCCCCCACCTTCCCCTCCCTTCCCCTATCTACCCCCACCCCTACCTAAATCCCCCCCCCCCCCTACCTTTTGTTGTGCAAGTTACGCCTGCTTGAAGCAGGCGTAACCTGCCCGCGCCGCCTCGGTATCCCCCGGCACAGGCCGCGGTGCCGGGGACTTGGGACCACCCCCGCCCACCCCTGAACCATCACCACACCCCCGGACCCGCCCCCGGACTGCCGACACGCCCCCGGACATGCCCCCTCCTGCCCCTTTTACGAAGCCCCGGGACTTACGCACATCCCGGGGCTTTGCGCACGCTGGCAGCCTATGCAAAATAGGCGCGCCGGCGCGCGCAGGGCTTTTAAAATCTAGCCCTTAGGTGTTAATTATGTATTCTTTGAACCAGCTCAGCTTAGGGCCTAGTATCTGGACACTCACTCCTACATGAACACTTATGTAGTCCTGGCAGTAAAGATGTAACATAGGTCTGTTCTCATTTTTCTTTTTATGATAAATCATTGGAATGTTTTGCTCCATTATCTTTCTTGGTCTCCCCGATTTCTTTAATTTTTGAGGAATGTTAATAATAGTATTTTTGTATTATGAGGCAATTGACTAAAACTTTGTTTCTGGATATTCTTATTACTAGTACAAGTTATCTGGTGTTTATTGTAAATTTAATTAAAAAGAAAATGGAAAAAAAAAAGAAAACAGGGATAGTAATTTTCAAATCGGTGCACAGGCACACATTTGCGCACTTAAGTTGGCCTGCACCCAGGGACATGACTATAATATGCATGCGTATATCCACACATGTTATAAAATAGCCTGGCTGTATACACATGTGCACCAATTCTGCTCCTAGCATGTAAATCATGGGATTTTAAAAGGGGTGCGCACCCACGCCATTCCCAGTTTACCAGTTTGTCCAACAGTTCACCCTGGTTTGATAGTTTACACTCCCTCTAGTTACCCCAGACCCTTTAAACCCCTCGGAAATGGCTTGATCTGTTTATTTTATAACTTACCCATCATCCATAGCAGAAGTAAAGTTACACAGCAGGGACCTTGGCGTGGGCCGGGGAGCAGAAGTATTTGCACGCACATCTCTTGGCCAGGCCTTGAAATGCCTACACACCACCCACCACACATCCACTGCCTGTCCCTTTTTGAAACTTTAGAGGTGCAGCCTGGGCGCTTTTTAAAAATACGGTCGGCGAGCATAAGCTCAGCCTCTTTGCACATCCTTTAATTTTGAACATGCGCTGGGCTTTTAAAATTCACCTTCAATAGTTTAACAATATTAGTCGGAGTTGGGAAAATTGTTATGTTTAGAGGCTGAAATTTAAAAATGACCATCGAAATTTAATTCCCTTTTTTCAGCACATAAGTTAGATGCCTAAGTTTGACTGAAAAGAGCTGCCTAGTGCTGGAAATTAGCTCTGTACCCTTAACTTGCTTCCCCAAACTGACCCTACTTCTGGCCCCACCCACTATTTTTAAAAAAGCATATATGAACATAAAACCTGGTTTAATGTGTGTAAATGGCTTTTTGAAAGCCTGTGGACCATTGTGCAGTAAAAGTATGCTACTAATCTAGTTTCATTTGCCCTGAGCCCTTTCACTTGCAGAGTTTTTGAATTTTGAGGTACTGGGGAGAGAAAGGAGGATTTGGGAGGCCATTAGATCCCCAACAATTCTTTATTAGACTTGAAGAGTTTGAGGGTGTGCGAAAGGGGACATCACTAGACCCCAATACCAGTTTTTTTAAACATGTGGGTTGGGGGTGGGGGAACTAGCATGGCTATTTTTTTTTTTATTGAAAAGGGGATGGGGTACTTTGTGGCCTGAATGTTATCTATGTTGTCTGGGTTGAGGTGGGTCCATCATCGCATGATCAATGGCAGCTATTTTTAAACTTTTGTGGTCAGGGCTAACTCAGTTAGAAGCCCCAGGCTGAGGAGGGGGGGGGGGGGGTCATGTTTGATCCCTGCAGACATTCAAATATTTTTTGCAGCTTTTTTCTTAACCAGTGGACTCGGTAAGGCAATGGCAGTCCCAAGCATTGGGGGAAGCCATCGCTGGTTAAAGGACTATGCAATGTTTTTTTGCCAAGAGCTGCAATATTTTTTTGGAGGAGGGGCTCACTAGCACGGGTACACACACATACCCACACCCGCAATAGTCATACCCTCCCGTGAAAAGAAATTCACGGCTTACTGAATCCAGGCCTTAGCTTGATAAGTAGCGCTTTTAAGACTTATCCAGCTAAGTAGCAGCTTATTTATCTGGATATGTGCCATTACTTAAGCAGAGAAATTGGAACTTGTCTGGATAAGTGACACTTTCACAGTTTTCTGGCTAAGCAGCAGTAAAGCTCCTACTTAGCAGGATAAATCCGAACATCCAGATAAGTGCAATATGTGTTTGCATTTTTTTTTTAGATGTGCATGCATATTTCAGGGTGCATTTGTGAGTGTTTAATAACCTGTGTATATTATATACAGTACGTGCAGGTTATAAAATACATGAGTAGATTTTTGCATGCTTATATGCACATGTAAATTGGCATGCATGCAGCTGTTTGAAAGTTATCCTCCTACCTATGTATGGACAATTCCGCATGTAGTTGGCTAATTAAGGAAAGAATGTCAAAGCAAACTAATGTACTAAGTTCATTTTGAAAATCCTTGGTAAAGTCTGCATTTACATTCTCTGCTAATCAGGGACTTATAAAATTACCCTCCTTCAGCATAAATTAAGGGACTTAGGACCATTATTGAGTCACTATCCAGTTTTTTAAATTTCCTTTTATTTTTCAATGAAACCACATCCCTAATTTCATATCTAATTATTCATCTATCTGTATCCCACCCATAAAATCAAATATATTCCAGTAAGCCACATTTTGCATGGGAAAATGCTCCACATGGTCCTTATGGACCCAACTCTGTTTCCGCCAGGATTCTTTAAGGCGCATCAGGAGAAGCACATATCATTCATTCCTGTAAGCTTTTAGTACGGTACTAATTGTACTGTGGCATTTTGCACTAATCGAAGAGTTTCATACATCAAGTCTTCATGCATTCATAGCAATGCAAGGAGACTTCAACACAGGTCAAGAACATAAGAACATAAGAACATAAGAAAATGCCATACTGGGTCAGACCAAGGGTCCATCAAGCCCAGCATCCTGTTTCCAACAGTGGCCAATCCAGGCCATAAGAACCTGGCAAGTACCCAAAAACTAAGTCTATTCCATGTAACCATTGCTAATGGCAGTGGCTATTCTCTAAGTGAACTTAATAGCAGGTAATGGACTTCTCCTCCAAGAACTTATCCAATCCTTTTTTAAACACAGCTATACTAACTGCACGAACCACATTCTCTGGCAACAAATTCCAGAGTTTAATTGTGCGTTGAGTAAAAAAGAACTTTCTCCGATTAGTTTTAAATGTGCCCCATGCTAACTTCATGGAGTGTCCCCTAGTCCTTCTACTATCCGAAAGAGTAAATAACCGATTCACATCTACCCGTTCTAGACCTCTCATGATTTTAAACACCTCTATCATATCCCCCCTCAGTCGTCTCTTCTCCAAGCTGAAAAGTCCTAACCTCTTTAGTCTTTCCTCATAGGGGAGTTGTTCCATTCCCCTTATCATTTTGGTAGCCCTTCTCTGTACCTTCTCCATCGCAATTATATCTTTTTTGAGATGTGGCGACCAGAATTGTACACAGTATTCAAGGTGCGGTCTCACCATGGAGCGATACAGAGGCATTATGACATTTTCCGTTTTATTCATCATTCCTTTTCTAATAATTCCCAACTTTCTGTTTGCTTTTTTGACTGCCGCAGCACACTGAACCGACGATTTCAATGTGTTATCCACTATGACACCTAGATCTCTTTCTTGGGTTGTAGCACCTAATATGGAACCCAACATCGTGTAATTATAGCATGGGTTATTTTTCCCTATATGCATCACCTTGCACTTATCCACATTAAATTTCATCTGCCATTTGGATGCCCAATTTTCCAGTCTCACAAGGTCTTCCTGCAATTTATCACAATCTGCTTGTGATTTAACTACTCTGCACAATTTTGTGTCATCTGCAAATTTGATTATCTCACTCGTCGTATTTCTTTCCAGATCATTTATAAATATATTGAACAGTAAGGGTCCCAATACAGATCCCTGAGGCACTCCACTGTCCACTCCCTTCCACTGAGAAAATTGTCCATTTAATCCTACTCTCTGTTTCCTGTCTTTTAGCCCGTTTGCAATCCACGAAAGGACATCGCCACCTATCCCATGACTTTTTACTTTTCCTAGAAGCCTCTCATGAGGAACTTTGTCAAACGCCTTCTGAAAATCCAAGTATACTATATCTACCGGTTCACCTTTATCCACATGTTTATTAACTCCTTCAAAAAAGTGAAGCAGATTTGTGAGGCAAGACTTGCCCTGGGTAAAGCCATGCTGACTTTGTTCCATTAAACCATGTCTTTCTATATGTTCTGTGATTTTGATGTTTAGAACACTTTCCACTATTTTTCCTGGCACTGAAGTCAGGCTAACCGGTCTGTAGTTTCCCGGATCGCCCCTGGAGCCCTTTTTAAATATTGGGGTTACATTTGCTATCCTCCAGTCTTCATGTACAATGGATGATTTTAATGATAAGTTACAAATTTTTACTAATAGGTCTGAAATTTCATTTTTTAGTTCCTTCAGAACTCTAGGGTATATACCATCCGGTCCAGGTGATTTACTACTCTTCAGTTTGTCAATCAGGCCTACCACATCTTCTAGGTTCACCGTGATTTGATTCAGTCCATCTGAATCATTACCCATGAAAACCTTCTCCATTACGGGTACCTCCCCAACATCCTCTTCAGTAAACACCGAAGCAAAGAAATCATTTAATCTTTCCGCGATGGCCTTATCTTCTCTAAGTGCCCCTTTAACCCCTCGATCATCTAACGGTCCAACTGACTCCCTCACAGGCTTTCTGCTTCGGATATATTTAAAAAAAGTTTTTACTGTGAGTTTTTGCCTCTACAGCCAACTTCTTTTCAAATTCTCTCTTAGCCTGTCTTATCAATGTCTTACATTTAACTTGCCAATGTTTATGCTTTATCCTATTTTCTTCTGTTGGATCCTTCTTCCAATTTTTGAATGAAGTTTTTTTTTCTAAAATAGCTTCTTTCACCTCCCCTTTTAACCATGCCGGTAATCGTTTTGCCTTCTTTTCCACCTTTCTTAATGTGTGGAATACATCTGGACTGTGCTTCTAGAATGGTATTTTTTAACAATGACCACGCCTCTTGGACATTTTTTACTTTTGTAGCTGCTCCTTTCAGTTTTTTTCTAACAATTTTTCTCATTTTATCAAAGTTTCCCTTTTGAAAGTTTAGCACGAGAGCCTTGGATTTGCACACTGTTCCTTTTCCAGTCATTAAATCAAATTTGATCATATTATGATCACTATTGCCAAGTGGCCCCACCACCGTTACCTCTCTCACCAAGTCCTGTGCTCCACTGAGAATTAGATCTAAAATTGCTCCCTCTCTCGTCGGTTCCTGAACCAATTGCTCCATAAAGCTATCATTTATTCCATCCAGGAACGTTATCTCTCTAGCGTGACCCGATGATACATTTACCCAGTCTATATTGGGGTAATTGAAGTCTCCCATTATTACTGCACTACCAATTTGGTTAGCTTCCCTAATTTCTCTTAGCATTTCACTGTCCATCTCACCATCTTGACCAGGTGGACGGTAGTATACCCCTATCACTGTAGTCTTCCTGATACACAAGGGATTTCTACCCATAAAGATTCAATTTTGTATTTAGTCTCATGCAGGATGTTTATCCTGTTGGACTCTATGCCATCCCGGACATAAAGCGCCACACCTCCTCCCGACTGCTCCTCTCTGTCATTGCGATATAATTTGTACCCCGGTATAGCACTGTCCCATTGGTTATCCTCTTTTCACCATGTCTCTGAGATGCCAATTAAGTCTATGTCATCATTTACTGCTATACATTCTAATTCTCCCATCTTACTTCTTAGACTTCTGGCATTAGCATACAAACATTTCAAAGTTTGTTTTTTGATTGTATTTTTATTCTGCTTTTTAATTGATAGGGATAAGTTAGAATTTTTTAGCTCAGGTGAGTTTTTAGTTACAGGCACTTGGACTACTTTTCTAATTATTGGAACCTCACTGTCGGGATGCCCTAATTCTAATGCATCATTAGTATCCTTTAAAGATACATCTCTCCGAAACATGCGCTGCTGAGCGACTGTCGGCTTTCCCCTTTGTTCTAGTTTAAAAGCTGCTCTATCTCCTTTTTAAAGGTTAGCGCCAGCAGTCTGGTTCCACCCTGGTTAAGGTGGAGCCCATCCCTTCGGAAGAGACTCCCCCTTCCCCAAAAGGTTCCCCAGTTCCTAACAAAACTGAATCCCTCTTCCTTGCACCATCGTCTCATCCACGCATTGAGACTCCGGAGCTCTGCCTGCCTCTGGTGACCTGCGCGTGGAACAGGGAGCATTTCAGAGAATGCTACCCTGGAGGTTCTGGATTTAAGCTTTCTACCTAAGAGCCTAAATTTGGCTTCCAGAACCTCCCTCCCACATTTTCCTATGTCGTTGGTGCCCACGTGTACCATGACAGCCGGCTCCTCCCCAGCACTGTCTAAAATCCTATCTAGGTGACGCGTGAGGTCCGCCACCTTCGCACCAGGTAGGCATGTTACCAGGCGATCCTCACGCCCACCCGCCACCCAGCTATCTACATTCCTAATAATCGAATCACCAACTATGACGGCCGACCTAACCCTTCCCTCCTGGGCAGTAGGCCTTGGGGAGATATCCTCAGTGCGAAAGGACAATGCATCACCTAGAGAGCAGGTCCTTGCTACAGGATCCTTTCCTGCTACATCTGGTTGGTGCTCTCCCATTATGAGACCTTCTTCCTCCAAGGCAGCACCAGGGCTGCCAGTCTGAAGTTGGGACTGGACTACTATGTCCCTGAAGGTCTCATCTATTACAAGCATACTTTACAAGCATACTTTGACAATTTCATTAACCAGGCTAACTACTATATGATTAATCAGCTGACTAAATCTAAATAAGACACAGGTCAGCTTCTTCACCCTGTGCAATAGCAATGCAAAATAAAAAAAAACTAAACAACTGGAATGGCATACATCTGATTCACTGTGCACATCTAGTATACCTCAGAGTGACCCTGGATTGCATACTTTCCTTCAAGAGCCATATAGAAAAGAATGAGAAATAATGATAATATCTGAAACATCATCTGTAAGCTTGCAAAATCAAAATGGAGAACTCGCTCAGTTATAATCAGAACTGCTTTGTTTGCCCTATATTACTCCAGTGCTGATTATGCTTGCCTATTTTGAGAACACTCTGTCCACGCACGAAAATTGAACCAGTGCTGAACGACAGCTGCCAAATTTTCACGTGCTGCCTTAAACTATCCTTAACACTTTGTAAAGCCTTACTGAAATAATATGCCAGATAACTGAAGAGTCATGGCTAGGCAAACAGAGGACATTAGACATGCTTTGTACAGTCACACCATAGTAAGAAAAAACACTTGAAGTCAGTCAGGAACGTCTCATAGCAACAGATATTGGCCAGATTTCATCATTCTTCGCAGAATAATGAATCCTGTGAAAGCGGGGGGCAGAGGGGCGGGCCTGAGAAGCCCGCAGCCTTCGCACCCGGCTTTGCGCCGGCTTTCGCACCAAATAGCGCCACCGTGAAAGGTGGTGCTATTCGGCGCGCTACTGCCGACGATAATGTTAGTAACATTATCGCTGGCAGCGAAGACACCACCAACTCCGCCCTCTCCCCGCCCCCTAATTTGCATGATATCGCATGCGAAAAGGCCCTTTTCGCATGCGATAAGCCTTTGATAAATGACCCCCATTGTTAGTACCACACAGTGACTGCCTGCAAGGAGATGTAGCAGATGTGACTTAAAGATCTCGCTGCTGGGATTAATGAATTTCAGAGCACCTGAGCAACTTCCTGCAGGGTTAGAGAAAGTATCGACCACCAGCAATACCCTAAATTACATCTGTACCCAAGTCAGCAGGTGAGAGCTGACATAATAAAATGGGAATATTCTACCAGACATGACTGTGGCACAAGGCAGCCCATGCAATACCTTATGGTCTGTTCATTGCTTGAAGACGGTCCTTGTACCGTGTGGGATCTTCCTGAGATCAACTCATGAGTACTGAAATGTTTTTGCTATTGGAAAGAAATACAACTTTGGGGAAGTAAACAAGATGATCAAGCCTGCAGACGTATTTATTTATTTTTGAATATTTATATATAGTTGTGCTCAGATGTGTAGCATTTTAAGAAAACTTGAGTGATCAGACAAAACACACGTCTGTTATTTTTAATGTGTTTTAAATTAAGCTATTTTATGCATCACAGAATAGCATAATTATTTAAAAAACCATAGTAATAAAGGAAATAATAAAATGGTCCTATTCAAAAGTTGGCATATGCTTAGTTGCAGATTTTCAAAGGGTTACACGCATAATTTACGCGCATAACCCCGAGAAAGTCCCCCTGCGCATGCTGAGCCTATTTTGCATAGGCTCGGTGACACGCGCAAGCCCCAGGATGCGCATATGTCCCAGGGCTTTGAAAAGGGGAGGGAAGAGGGCGGGGCATGGGCGGGGCGCCAGTCCGGGGCGGAACCGAGGTCTCCGGCATGGCGGCCGTGCCGGGGGATCGCGCACTGGCAGCTGGCTGGCGCTCACAAGTTACGCCTGCCAGAGGCAGGCGTAAAAAGGACAACAAAGGTAGGAGGGGGATTTAGGTAGGGCTGGGGGGTGGGTTAGATAGGGGAAGGGAGGGGAAGGTGGGGGGGGAGCAGCCTCAGAGGGAAAGGAGAAAACAATCCGGGCTCCCCTAGGGCTCGGCGCGCGCAAAGTGCACAAGTGTGCACCCCCTTGCGCGCACCGACCCCGGATTTTATAACATGTGCGCGGCTGCGCGCACATGTTATAAAATCAGGCATAGATTTGTGCGCGCCGGGTTGCGCGCACAAATCTATGTCAATGATGCCCCCTTTTGCATCAATGACGGCTTGCAGTATGTTGTGATAGTTGTGAATGAGGTCCTTTATTTTCTCATGTGGTAAAGCTGCCCATTCTTCTTGGCAAAAAGCCTCCAGATCCTATAAATTCTTTGGTTGTCTAGCATGAACTGCATGTTTGAGTTGTCCCCAAAGTGACTAAATGATACTGAGGTCAGGAGACTGTGATGGCTGCTCCAGAACCTTCACTTTCTTCTGCTGCAGCCGCTGAAGGGTCAGTTTAGCCTTATATTTCGGATCATTGTCATGTTGGAAAGTCCAAGAGTACCAATGCACAGCTTCCTGACTGATGAATGCAAATTCTCCTCCAATATTTTCTGATAAGATGCTGCATTCATCCTGCCATCAATTTTTTATTTATTTATTTAAGAACTTTTAATATACCGACGTTCGTGGGACACATCACGCTGGTTTACACTAAATCCCAGTTTTGACTAAATTTCCTGAGACGCTGTAGCTCACACACACCCAAAACACCAGAGATCCACCTCCATGCTTCATAGAAGGGAAGGTGTTGACTCCTCTCCAAACATAGCATTTATGGTTATGACTATAAAGTTCAATTTTGGTCTCATTCCTCCAAATTATTTTGTTCCAGAAGTTTTGAGGTTTCTTAAGTGCTGTTTGGTGATTTGTAGAGATGTGAATCGGAACCGGAATCGGTTCGGATTCCGGTTCCGATTCACATCGTGTTTTTTTTTTCATTCGGCCCGATTGCGGTTTTGTTTATCGGCTGCACCCGAGCCGATAAACAAAAAACCCACCCCGACCCTTTAAAACTAATCCCTTAGCTTCCCCCCACCCTCCCGATCCCCCCAAAAACATTTTACAGGTACCTGGTGGTCCAATGGGGGTCGCGGGAGCGATCTCCCGCTCCCAGGCCGTCGGCTGCCACTAATAAAAATGGTGCCGATGGCCTTTGCCCTTATCATGTGACAGGGTATCCATGCCATTGGGCAGCCCCTGTCACATGGTAGGAGCACTGAATGGCCCATGCCACCCTGTCACATGGTAAGGGCAAAGGGCCATCAGCGCCATTTTGATTAGTGGCAGCCGACGGCCCGGGAGCGGGAGATCGCTCCTGGGACCCCCACTGGACCACCAGGTACCTGTAAAAAGCTTTTGGGGGGGGTCGGGAGGGTGGGGGAAGCTAAGGGATTAGTTTTAAAGGGTCGGGGTGGGTTTAGGGGTTATTTTTGTGTGCCTTTTTCCCGCCCTCCCCCCAAACGTTAAGAGAACCCCCATGAACAATATCGTGGGGTTTTCCTATTATTTTGGGGGAGCCCCCGATTTCTGACGATTTTGAAAATATCGTACGATATTTTCAATCGTCCGAAGCCCGATTCACATCCCTAGAGTATTGTAAGCAGGCTGTTTTATGCCATTAGAGGTAGATTTTAAAATGGTTACGAGCGTAAGTTATGTGTGTAACCCTTTCAAAACCCCCCCCTGCGCGCGCCAAGCCTATTTTGCATAGGCTCGGTGGCGCGCGCAAGCCTTGGGACGCGTGTAAGTCCCGGGGCTTTGCTGGGGGGGGGTGTGTCGGGGGGCTGCGCAAAGTTCAGGGTGTTTCGGGGGCGTGTCAGGGCGTGGTGCCAGCCCGGGGGCATGGCCGAGGCCTCCAAAATCAATCCCAGGCCGGGGAGTCACGCGGCAGTGTAGATAGGGCCGGGGGGGTGGGTTAGGTAGGGGAAGGGAGGGGAAGGTGGGGGGAGGCTGAAGGAAAGTTCCCTCCGAGGCCGCTCTGAAATCGGAGCGGCCTCGGAGGGAACGGGCAACGCGCGCAGGGCTCGGCGCGCGCAAGGGGGTGCACAAATTTTATAAGATACGCGCGGCTAAGCGCGTATCTTATAAAATCCGGCATACTTTTGTTTGATGCGCGAACAAAAGTACACACGGGCGTACATTTATAAAATCTACCCCTTAGTGTAGCAATGGCTTTTTTCTGGCAGCTCTACCATGCAGCCCATTTTTGTTCAAGTATTTCCTTATTGTGCATGCTAAAACACTCACACCACTTTGTTTCAGAGAAGCCTTTATTTTAGTAGATGTTGCTTGTGGGTTTTTCTTTGCATCCCAACATATTTTCCTGGTAGTTGTGTCTGAAATCTTTCTTGGTCTGGCTTGGTATTAACCAAATCCATAATTATCCACTTCTTGATCAGAGTTTGAACCATACTGATTGGCATTTTAAAATCTTTGGATATCTTTTTATATCCTTTTCCTGATTTATAACTTTGAACTAATTTTGCATTGACACTTTTTTTTCTTTCCCTGTTTTTCAGTAATCACCAAAGTCAGTGCAGCCCTGGATGAAATGTGCAAGGGTTCTCAAGAGCTAAGAAACTCATTGACTATTTATACAAAATTATAATCAAACAAGACACAGGTGTGGATCTCTACCCTTCATTGCCGTCTCAACCAGTGTGTGTCAACTTGAGTGTATATTATCAGCCCAAACATTCAAGGGTATGTACACCTTTGAACAGGACCATTTTATTATTTCTTTTATTGCAATGATTTAATGATTGTGCTATTATGTCATGAATAGCATAGTTTTAATTTGAATCACATTAAAAATAGCAGGCATATTTTGTCTGATCACTCATGTTTTCTTAAAATGCTATACATTTTACAAATTTGGTGTACCATTAATCTCAAATATTTGCTCATAGCTGATCACAACAAGGTAAAGTACATCAACAGAAAGCAGTAAATATATAATACAAAAGATAAACAAGTCATTAAAATAAAATATTACATCCTAGGCAAAACATAAATCAAAAGCAGAACATAAAATTAAATGTAACAGTGTTGATCCCAACACTGGTGACAACCAGGAGTACAGAGTTAATCAAGAATTTAAAAACCACCAATAAGAATATTAGATTAAAATTATCCCTGATAGAAAACATTGGTAATTGAGCACAGTGAATACATCTTTTCAAAAGTAAAATTTACAGTGAATGTATGTTACTCACAAGTGAGCCAGAAGTAGTTCTAACCCATGATTTTAAAATATCAGTCAAGGATTTCCATTGTTAAATGAAACTCTTGAAGCTCTAATTACTGATTCTTGTTATAGACAGAAAATTTTTGAAATTATTAAATAAGATCCTTAAATATTTGAAATAACATGAAAGTACAAATTATGGGGATTGCAGTTGAATGGCATTATTTTAATGTTTAAAAGAGGTTTTATAATGCTTTTAAAAGATACTATTTTAGCTACTTTGGTCTTCAACATTTCTATTTCTATTTTAGTTTTCTACCCTGCCTTTTCAATCAAAAAGACAGCTCAAAACCATTTATAATAGATCAGTATTAAACGGGTGCTATTCAATAATTGATAAACACTACAACAATTTTAATAATAATGTATTATGAAATGTTTATATCTCAAAATAGGAGTCCAAGACAAAACAGAATTTTAAAGTCACACTGTGGATTTCTGGAAAATTGTACTTCCTCTGTTTTTTTTGGGGGGGAGGGGTCTTTCCTGTTTTGTAAAAGGCCAACTTGCCAAGTCTTATTCCTTGATCTTTAAAGAGAGTTTGTTCCTTGACAAAAGAGTCTATTATTCATTTGGCAATTCCAATCATTCATCTTCTTGTTCTAGGCACAGATAGAGTTTTTATGTTTATTTTTTCAGTGTCAACTAAGTTTGCTTTTAATAAAAGCAATTTCATAAACGAAACATCCTGGTTTAAAGAGCAAGATCATATGACCTCACAATAGGCTTTGTCACACTTCATTGATTTATTGCTCAGACTAGACTATTCTAGCCAACCATTACTTTATCTTTCATTTAAAAATATTACTAGAAAAAGAAATAGACCTTTTACAGTGGATTCATAAGCAGCCTCTCCTGGTTATAATGTAAAATAAATCATCTGTATTTCTTTATGGTGTAAGATTCTAGTATTTAGGGGGTCATTTATTAAACCGCAGTACTGAGTACTGCAACTCAGTAAACCCATCAATATTTTCCTCTGTGTAAAATACCATGGGGGAAAATGCCGCAGCTTAGTAGCCCCTATAAATTCTGCGTGAAGTTGGCCCTACATCCTGGGCAGCCATCTTATTAATGGTACCAATCAGCCTGAAGCCCCCCCCCCCCCACCCAACCCAAAGTGTGCAAAACTCTGGGGGTCTTGTGAAACCCCTGTCTCATCCCCTGCTATCCCTAAAGGAGTCCCAGGTGCACAAAAGCAAAAAGCAAAAGAATAGAGAGTAGCAGTGCTGCATGCTCCTCCATCTCCCAAGTCCCACCCGTTTTTCTGAAATCCAGGCACCCCAGGTTTTCAAACCACCCCTCAGGCAACCACCTTCCTAGTCATACCTTTATTAATTGTTATATAATAAAATATTTATAGGCCTTGCTTTAAGTGGCTAACATCAGAAGATACAAAATAGACATTGAAACCAAGGGCAGACAATCAGCTGGAAAGCAAAAGACAGCAGAACCTGCTAACAAATTATAACAAAGTAGCAAGTATCAAAGAGAAATTTTACTGACTTTTTCTCTAATCCTTCAGTCCTTACAAACCCCACTTTTCTAATGGACAATAAGCAGTAGCCGTTATCTAAGGGGAAACAAAATGTGACTACCCAGTTTCCCACTGTTCTCCTATTTCTGCCAGCTCTTTCTGATGGACACATACGGTCTTTCAGAGTTTTCTAAACTCCCTGGTGGGCTAGTGTAACCCAGAGCACGCCTTAGGCTTTGAGCCCTGAGATTATCTAGCGTTGGTGATAGAAACGTAAGTATGAACCCAGCCGGCCAGCACCATTTTAAAATGGATGTTGCAGGACCCAGAACCTAGGGGGTGCTTTGGGTCCCTCTAGCTCACCAGGTAGCTTAAGGTATGATGAGAAGGCATGGGGAGGGCATGGGATAGGCTGGGGGAAGCTTGGAAGGCCTGAGGGAGGCCAGGATTTGAGAAAAAGGGATGGGGTTTGGGAAAGGATCATACGCCACTACTATCCTTTTCTGTTTTTGTACACTGAAGCCGCTGCTAAGGGATTTTTGCACACTTTGGGCAAATCTGACTCATTAGGGAATGGAACTGGGGGCATCAGGATGCACATTAGCATCCTGATGCTCCAGAGTAAAGTTAGCTACAACTCCTGAGTTATAACTCTTCAGAGGAATAGCTGTTTTAATCTGATTTAGCAAAAATGACACCAGGCAGGTGGCACTTTATAGACTCACCAATTTATTGAGACATGAGTTTTAGAGGACAGAGTCCACTTCACCAGATGCGTGAAGTGAATTACGAAGGTGGGTACAATATATGGGGATGGGGGGAGGGGGACAGATACAGAAAAAGGAGAAGGCATTGAATAGGCAAGCAGGGTGTGGAAACAAGAGTGTTAATAGCACTATAGTCCAGACTACTGATAACTGAGTGTGAAAAGACAGAATGATCTGAGAACTGTTAAGTTCATAGATAGTTCTAGTGTGCCATGAAGACATTCTTTGTTCAGATGAGTTCCAATTCAGCAGTTTCATGCTGGAGTGTTCCTTTGAAGTTCCTTTTTAGGAGTATGGCAACCTTCAGGTCATAGAGAAAATGTCCTGGAAGGCTGAAATGTTCACCTATTGGTTTCCGAATGTTGCCATTTCTAATATTAGATTTGTTACAATTGTGGACCCTTGAACCAGAGTGAAAGGTGATGACCACTGAGGGATTTCCCTCGATGGAATTCATCTCCGGGAGGTGGAGCTGGAGAAGAAAAGCACTCACACAGAATGGTTCCAAGAGATCAGGCGGGACAGCCTGATCTCTTGGAACCATTCTGAATACGGGAGAGCCCCGGAGGAGTGGGTACTCAGAGTGTTCACCCAGCAAGTCAGGAACCAGGAACCGAAGCTCCATGGAGAAGTGGAATGGAGTCCAGGCAGAAGATCCGGGGCAGGCAGCAAAGAAGCGGAATGGAGTCAAAGGCCAAGGGTCAGGACAGGCAGCAGACGAGCAGAGATGAGAAGACAAGCCAAGGTCAAACCTGGGGATCATGCCGAGGACTGGATACAGGAACAGAGGCAGGAACTGGATCAAGGCAGGAACTTGGAGATTAGGCAAGGCAAGAACTCAGAGGCAAGGCAAGGCAGGAACTCGGAGGCAAGGCAAGACAAGAACTCGGAGGCAAGGGAAACTTTGATAAAATGAGGAAAATAGTTAGAAAAAAACAGAAAGGTGCAGCTGCAAAGGTTAAAAGTGTTCAACAGGCATGGACATTGTTTAAAAATACAATCCTAGAGGCGCAGTCCATATGTATTCCACACATTAAGAAAGGTGGAAGGAAGGCAAAACAACTACAGTCATAGTTAAAAGGTGAGATAAAAGAGACTATTTTAGCAAAAAAAATCCTTCAAAAATTGGAAGGATCCATCTGTAGAAAACAGGATAAAACATAAGCATTGTCAAGTTAAGTGTAAAACATTGAAAAGACAGGTGAAGAGAGAATTTGAAATAAAGTTGGACATAGAGGCAAAAACTCATAATAAAAACTTTTAAAATATATCCAAAGCAAGAAACCTGTGAGGGAGATGGTTGGACCATTAACTGACAGAGGGGTTAAAGGGGCTCTTAGAGAAGATAAGGCCATTGCTGAAAGACTAAATGAATTCTTTGCTTCTGTGTTTACTAATGAGGATGTTGGGGAGATACCAGTTCTGGAGATGGTTTTCAGGGGTGATGAGTCAGATGAACTGAATGAAATCACTGTGAACCTGGAAGATGAAGTAGGCAAGATTGACAAACTAAAGAGTAACAAATCACCTGGACCAGATGGTATGCATCCTAGGGTTCTGAAAGAACTCAAAAATGAAATTTCTGATCTATTAGTTAAAATTTGTAACCTATCATTAAAATCATCCATTGTACCTGAAGACTGGAGGGTGGCCAATGTAACCCCAATATTTAAAAAGGGCTCCAGGGGCGATCCGGGTAACTATAGACCAGTGAGCCTGACTTCAGTGCCAGTAAAATAGTGGAAACTATTCTAAAGATCAAAATCATAGAGCATATAGAAAGACATGCTTTAATGAAATACAGTCAACATGGATTTAGCCAAGGGAAGTCTTGCCTAACAAATCTTCATTTTTTTGAAGGGGTTAATAAACATGTGGATAAAGGTGAACCGGTAGATGTAGTGTATTTGGAGTTTAAGAAGGCGGACAAAGTCCCTCATGAGAGTCTTCTAAGAAAACTAAAAAGTCATGGGATAGGAGGCGATGTCCTTTCATGGATTACAAACTGGTTAGAAGACAGGAAACAGAGAGTAGGATTAAATGGTCAATTATCTCAGAGGAAAAGGGTAAACAGTGGAGTGCCTCAGGGATCTGTACTTGGACTGGTGCTTTTCAATACATATATAAATGATTTGGAAAGGAATACGATGAGTGAGGTTATCAAATTGGCGGATGATTACAAAATTATTCAGAGTAGTTAAATCACAAGCGGATTGTGATAAATTACAGGAGGACCTTGCAAGACTGGAAGATTAGGCATCCAAATGGCAGATGAAATTTAATGTGGACAAGTGAAGATATGCCACACTTCCACCAGGCCAACCGTCCTACCAGAAACTCCCTTGCGGGCACCCTCCACACCCCTTCACTCAAAATTGCTCACCTCACAAGCACCAGAGCGAGAGCCTTCTCCATCGCCGGCCCCACCCTTTGGAACTCCCTCCCCACCGAGCTCCGACTAGAACCCTCACTTAATCAATTCAAAAAAGGAATCAAGACCTGGTTATTTAAACAGGCCTATCCCAACGCCTCTCAACGCTAGCATTTGACTTCTCCACAACACTCATTATTTCCCTCTCCCTAGTACAGTGTCCCCCCCGCCCCCCCCTACACACCCTCCCTCCCTCACCACCCCATCCATTTTATGGCTTCCTGATATTCAGTCACCACCTCTCCTTCCCATCGCCACCCCCTGCCCCCTTGTACAGTTCCTACCCCACCCCGCCTCCCCTATGCGCTTCATCCCCCACCCCCGCGCTACCCCCCATTTTGTCGTCTCTTGTATATAATTTATTTATGTCCAACCTGGTTAACCACATGTAATCTCATTTAATAACTGTGGCGCCCGTTGGCTCTACAGTAAAGTTGTCACCTTTTAACTTCCTATCCTTCCTCCATCTATCATTGTAATTTCCTTTCTCAGTTGTCTGTAAACCGACATGATGTTTTTTACGAATGCCGGTATATAAAAGTTATAAATAAATAAATAAATAAATGAAATTTAATGTGGACAAGTGCAAGGTGATGCATGTAGGGAAAAATAACTCATACTATAGTTATTACACAATATTAGGTTCAATATTAGAAGCTACCACCCAAGAAATAGATCTAGGTGTCATATTGGATAACGCATTGAAATCATCGGATCAGTGTGCTGCGGCAGTCAAAAAAGCAAACAGAATGTTGGGAATTATTAGAAAGGGAATGGTGAATAAAACGGAAAATGTCATAATGCCTCTATATTGCTCCATGGTGAGACCACACCTTGAATACTGTGTACAATTCTGGTCACTGCATCTCAAAAAAGATATAGTTGCGATGGAGAAGGTACAGAAACGGGCAACCAAAATGATAAAGGGGATGGAACAGCTCCCCTATGAGGAAAGGCTGAACAGGTTAGGGATGTTCAGCTTGGAGAAGAGACGGCTGAGGGGGGATATGATAGAGGTCTTTAAGATCATGAGAGGTCTTGAACGAGTAGATGTGAATCGGTTATTTACATTTTTGAAAAATAGAAGGACTAGGGGGCATTCCATGAAGTTAGCAAGTAGCACATTTAAGACTAATCGGAGAAAATTCTTTTTCACTCAACACACAATAAAGCTCTCAAATTTGTTGCCAGAGGATGTGGTTAGTGCAGTTAGTGTTGCTGGGTTCAAAAAAGGTTTGGATAAGTTCTTGGAGGAGAAGTCCATTAACTGCTATTAATCAAGTTTACTTAGGGAATAGCCACTGCTATTAATTGCATCAGTAGCATGGGATCTTCTTAGTGTTTGGGTAGTTGCCAGGTTCTTGTGGCCTGGTTTGGCCTCTGTTGGAAACAGGATGCTGGGCTTGATGGACCCTTGGTCTGACCCAGCTTGGCAATTTCTTATGTTCTTACAAGAGAGTGCTTGAAATTGATAAGTATTGCTATATTTGGTGTCTGTCTGCTAACGATTTTAATTGTAATCAAATAATATACTTAAAAAAGGACCAGCGAGAGAGCTAATTATAATGTTCCATGAATGATGGTCTCTGAAAATAATCTCTTGTTTACTGATTTACAGGAGTGACAATATATGATATAGACTGAATTATAGCCAGCATAATCTGAAGCATCTGAATTGTGACACAGCTGGTTCACACATTTATAATATGTATATTGGTATGCATTCACTGTTATGCCTTTAGATGTTGCCTATAATATCATACTGCAGAAAATAAATGTGTCCCTGCTCTAATACTTAGAAGACAAAGAGTTTTTAGAACAAACAGTTAAACAGCTATTAAAATTTACAAATAAACGGGGTACTTGGAGTGCGGAAAAATTCACAACAAAGGGGACGTTAAAGAAATGAAAATAGAAAGTGGAACAGAAATAGACCCTAAAGGACTATTAAGGGATAAAAGAAGACAGTTTATAGATTACAAAGCTGATCTCTTGAACACTAAATTGCAGCATTTTCTCATTTAAATAAATTGTGCTTTCATACAATTAAAATTAATGGCTCATTATTTTTCTTAAAAGCTTGTTTACAAAGTATAGGGAAAGTAATTTTGTGCACCTTTTCTAAAGTGAATCAAATACAAAGGATACCCTTTCTTCTCTAGGAGCACTCTTCAAATCTACATTTAGAATCCATGCTGCTGCCATCCATTTATCTTTTCATGGTTCATGACAAATTGCCAAGGGCAGAAATGTTCAACTTTTCATACAATTTTCTCTTTTATTTTGTAATGAATTTGTGGTACAACAAGAACAAGAACTAGAAAGCAAAGCAACTCAAGTCTGTAGGGGGCAATTTTGAGTAATCCACAAAGTTGCAAGATTTGCAGATACATTCATACTCATGTATCTTGCATTTCCTATTTCTGTGGGTCAACCGCACACTTGAAAATACATATATAGATGTAAAAATCCAATATAAAAGCATATTTTTCTTCCCTAAGAGAGTCGATTTTACCATGGCAAAATCTAGCTGCCTTGTGAAACTACACTAATAGACTTAGCTGTTCTAAGAGGTGCAATTTTCACCTCAGTGGATTTTGACCGGTATCACCTTAGTTATCTAGCTAGAACTTTTGGAAACCTTTCTTACTAACTACTACAGGCAGGATGGCTCTGGGAGAAATAAGTCTACAAATTTCATTTATGGATAAGGACCCATAATGTGATGTGGGGCTGATAAACTTTGACTATGCAGGGCACTCCTTTTTACATGTTAAAACCAGTCACCTCTATGACTAGAAATGGCTATGCTTGTAATCTCTACTACTTCTATTTGTACTTGTTTCATGGGGATTCTGTATTTGAATATCTGCAAGAAACTAAAAAAGACAGAAGTTGGATTTCAAGGTACCATATTACTGAGATGGTCCTTCAACTGGTGATCAATATTGTACTACCACAAAATGGTGGAAATAGAAACTGCTGGCTTCCCTTTTGTGGCAGTCTGTACCTGTCTAGAGATGGCTTCTATGACAAAAAGTCAAGCAAGAAAGTTTTACTAAGTTTTCCATGTATCACAGGATTCTTGGATATTCAGTAGATATCAGTGGAAGAGATTCTTGGGGATGGATATTAATGGAATATATATTAAAAATAAGAGAAAGTGCATAGCCATTCTAGATAAAACTAGTTTGCTTACCTGTAAGTGCTACTCTCTGTGGTCAGCAGGATAATCATTCATACAAGTGGATGATGTCATTTGATACTATGGATACGGAGAGTTCATGGAAAGCAGTAGAAAGCATATGTGCAGGATGTTCTGCCCTGCTACCATTATATAACCCCCCCCCCCCCCCCCCACACACACACACACACACACACACACACACACACACACACTTAGTCCTAAATAATAGCTTAAAACTAAAGCCAGCTCGAAAAGGGGAGGTGGGAGGCATGTGTGGTTGATTATCCTAGTATCCATGAAGAATACCCTGTACAGGTAAGCAACTTAATTTTCTCCATACAAATCTGAATGAAACAGCCATACAAGTGGAAATGCATTTCTATGGGTTATGTATTTATTTATTTTTGGATTTAGCACATGATTTTTCAGTAGTAGCTCAAGGTGAGTTACAAGCAGGTACAGCAGGTAGAGACCAGACTCTGAAAGTTTTAGCACAGGGCAAATAAAGGGATCTAGGGCCTTGACCTTCACATCAAGTTATAAGATCTTCTAGTGGATACCTTCCTAAAAGCTATTAGGACCTGAAACACTGATTCAGAGAAATACAAGGAACAAATAATTTTGCTCTCAAATTTTAGGCTGTGAAGGACAGAGAGTTGAAATTGGTATGAAACAGTTTTCTGTTATTCTGTGTTATCTTCATTTTGGAATTTGCCAACCTGATTAGTTCCGTGTTGGGAAAACTCAAAAAAAAGAGCAGAAGCTAGAGCTGTCTTGGCCAGGAAGGAGCTATGAGAATCATAGTTCTCTGTGCTCTTCTGAGTTTATTAAGATCTTTGCAAGTAGAGGTACTGGAGGCTAAGCCTACAAAAGCTCTGCTTCACAATAAAGAGAGAAGGTATCTGATGCTAGCCTGTCCTCTGATTTTCTGAAACAGAAAGTCTGTACTTCTTGTTCTGAGACGTTGTGAATAGAACAATCTTGGGTGTTCTGACGTGAGAAATATTCTGTCCGCTACATACTGATCCAGGGGCCTCTCATGGGGATATAGAAACATAAAAATGTAACAGCAAAGACCATCCTGTCTTCAACAGTGGTCAATCCAAGCCATAAGAACCTGGCAAGTACCCAAAAACTAAGTCTATCCCATGTTACTGTTGCTAGTAATAGCAGTGCTATTTTCTAAGTCAACTTAATTAATAGCAGGTAATGGACTTCTCCAAGAACTTATCCAATCCTTTTTTAAACCCAGCTACATTAACTGCACTAACCACATCCCCTGGCAACAAATTCCAGAGTTTAATTGTGCATTAAGTGAAAAAGAACTTTCTCCAATTAGTTTTAAATGTGCCACATGCTAACTTCATGGAGTGCCCCTAGTCCTTCTATTATCCAAAAGAGTAAATAACCGATTTACATCTACCCGTTCTAGACCTCTCATGATTTTAAACACCTCTATCATATCCCTTCAGCCGTCTCTTCACCAAGCTGAAAATTCCTAACCTCTTTAGTCTTTCCTCTTAGGAGAGCTGTTCCATTCCCCTTATCATTTTGGTCACCCTTCTCTGTACCTTCTCCATCGCAACTATATTTATTTATTTATTTGTCGAGTTTTATATACCGTCGTTCAGTTTCGCCACCACAACAGTTTACAAAGTTTCAATGTTTAACAGAGTTTCCAAAAGATTCCTGTGATTGTTAACATAGGTATTGTAGGATTTATAAACGTAGTTCGGATGTCAAACTATACAGTTTCAGTTATGTGTTGTATTACATGCCTGCATTGGTTCCACATGTTTGCATAGGGCCAGTAGGTGGGAAGTAATATCTGAGAGTCGTTGGGTATTTTGGTAGGCTTTGGTAAACATCCAGGTTTTTAGTTCTTTTTTGAAGCTTTTTTAATTTTGCTGTGTTCTAAGTTCAGTTGGGAGGGTGTTCCAGAGTTTGGGATTTTTTCAAGGGATATGGCTCTTCCAAGTTGAAGTAAGTTGTTTAGAATGAGCAGGTGGAATCGTTTTTGGCTGAGCGGAGGTTTCTGTTTGGAGAGTGTAGTTTTATAGATGTACTTAGCCAGTTTGTTTGTTTTTCGTATATTATTTTGTGTAATATGAATAGTATTTTGTATTCTAGCCTGAATTTTATTGGGAGCCAGTGTAGTAATAAAAGTATAGGAGTAATGTGATCGTGTTTTTTAGTTCCAGTAAGTATTCTGGCTGCTGTATTTTGGAGGATTTGGAGTGGTCGGATGGTGCTAAGGGGTAAGTTGAATAGCAGGGAGTTGCAGTAGTCCAGGTTGGAGAATATGAGTAGTTGAAGGATTGTTCTGAAGTCGTTGTGGGAAAGGAAAGGTTTTAGACGGTGGGTTAGGAGTTTGTGATATCCATCTTTGATTTTAGTAGTAATGTGGTTCTTGAAGGATAGTTCATTGTCAATTATGACTCCTAGGTTGCAGGCATGAGTGACAGGGGAGATTGCAGCTTTTTGGTTCATTAAGTTGAGAGGTGGTAGTTGGGGAGCGTTGTTCTTTCTAACTAGTATGGTTATGTCTGTCTTATCAAAGTTTAGGATGAGTTTCATGTTGATTAGTAGTTGCTTTATTTTGGTGAGGAAAGTGGCTGTTTTTTTGTAGGTGTCTTCCAGAGAGTTGTGTATTGGGATTAATATTTGGATATTATCCGCATATATGAAGTGGGTCAGTTTAAGGTTTGAGAGGAAGTGGCTTATCGGGAGCAGATAAATATTGAACAGTGTCGCAGATAGAGCGGAGCCTTGGGGAACTCTGGTGTCAAAGCTTATTTTCTTTGAGAGGGTGTCATTGATCAACACCTGGTAGGACTAAAAGATAACTATGGCCATTTTCAAAGCCTTTGGGGTAGATTTTAAAAGAAGCGCGATCAGCCTACTTTTGCTTGCGCATCAGACTCAAGCAAAAGTACGCTGGATTTTAGTAGATACGCGCGGAGCCGCGCGTATCCACTAAAATCCTGGATCGGCGCACACAAGGCTATCGATTTTGTATAGCCTGCGCGCGCCGAGCCGCGCTGCCTCCCCCCGTTCCCTCCAAGGCCGCTCCGAAATCGGAGCGGCCTTGGAGGGAACTTTCCTTTGCCCTCCCCTCACCTTCCCCTCCCTTCCCCTACCTAACCCACCCGCCCGGCCCTGTCTACACCCCCCCCTTACCTTTGTCGGGGGATTTACGCCTCCCGGAGGGAGACGTAAATCCCCGCGCGCCAGCGGGCCTGCTGCGCGCCGGGCCGCGACCTGGGGGCGGGTACGGAGGGCGCGGCCACGCCCCCGGGCCGTAGCCACGCCCCGTACCCGCCCCCAAAACGCTGCCGACACGCCCCCGGAACGCCGCGACGACCGGGCCCGCCCCCGACACGCCCCCCTCCGAGAACCCCGGGACTTACGCGAGTCCCGGGGCTCTGCGCGCGCCGGGAGGCATATGTAAAATAGGCTTCCCGGCGCGCAGGGCCCTGCTCGCCTAAATCCGCCCGGTTTTGGGCGGATTTAGGCGAGCAGGGCTCTGAAAATCTACCCCTTTGAGCACGGTGTTGTTTAATAATAGGAGTAGTGATTCAGTGTTCAGATGTTTCCTGAAGCCAAATTGCGTGGGGAGTAGGATGTTGTCTTCTGCCAGGTGGTCGCTGAGTTGGGAGTGGACGATTTGTTCGATAATTTTGGCAATGAATGGTAAGTTTGTTATGGGTCGGTAGTTTAGTGGGTTTTCTGGATCAAGGTTGGTCTTTTTCAGTATGGGTTTGATATTTGCTGATTTTAGGCAGTCGGGGTAGTTTCCTTCTGTGAGGGAAAGGTTTAGTTAACGTTTTGGTTATTGATGGTTCGATGGCTTTGATAGTCGGTATGGGTATGCAGTCGATAGGGTGTTTAGCTGGGTTCATTTTTATGATGATCATTTGGATCTCCAGTGAAGATGCATCAAAGCTGGGCCAGCTTCTTGTTTGATTGATTTGTATTTTCGGGTCTTGCGTGTTTTTGTTGAGGTTGTTATTTATGAGGTTTTTTATTTTTCCGTTAAAGAAATCTGTGAAATCGTTGCTTGGGACCTTAGAGGGTGATGCTATCTGGCCATTGGAGGATTTGGTTAGGCTTTGTACGATATTGAAAAGCATTCTTGGGTTATGTTGGTATTTGTTTATTTTGTTTGAGTAGAAGTCTTTTTTTGCGTTGTGGATACGTTTTTTGTAGTCTGCTAAGTGTGATCAGTAGGCGTTAAGTAGTGTGGTTGTTTTGTTGTTCCTCCATGTTTTCTCTTTTTTTCTGAGTTCATGTTTTTTAAGATGTGGCGTTTTTTGAGGGTTTTTGGTTTTTTTTTAGATGCGGCGACCAGAATTGTACACAATATTCAAGGTGCCGTCTCGCCATGGAGCAATACAGAGCCATTATGACATTTTCTGTTTTATTCACCATTCCCTTTCTAATAATTCACAACATTCTGTTTGCTTTTTTGAATGCCGCAGCACACTGAACCGACAATTTCAATGTGTTATCCACTATGAAGCCTAGATCTCTTTCTTGGGTGGTAGCTCCTAATATGGAACCTAATATTGTGCAACTGTAGCATGGGTTATTTTTCCCTATATGCATCACCTTGCACTTATCCACATTAAATTTTATCTGCCATTTGGATGCCCAATTTTCCAGTCTCACAAGGTCTTCCTGCAATTTATCACAATCTGCTTGTGATTTAACTACTCTGAATAATTTTGTATCATCTGCAAATTTGATTGCCTCACTCGTATTTCTTTCCAGATCATTTATAAATATATTGAAAAGTAAGGGTCCCAATACAGATCCCTGAGGCATTCCACTGCCCACTCCCTTCCACTGAGAAAATTGTCCATTTAATCCTACTTTCTGTTTCCTGTCTTTTAGCCAGTTTATAATCCACGAAAGGACATTGCTACCTATCCCATGACTTTTTACTTTTCCTAGAAGCCTCTCATGAGGAACTTTATCAAATGCCTACTTGTTAATAAATTGATGTAATTCACCTATTGTCCTTGGTTCAATACTTTAGTTGGGCTTTATTGCCCATCATAAGTCCTGAGATCTCAGCAGAGGGGGCTTCATAACATACCTTCTGTCAGACAAGCTGGGTTAATTGAAACAATAGATTATGTATTCTTGGTGGCAACACCAATATTTGGAACTCTCTTCCCAAAGCATTGAAGCAAAATGATTGGGTTAAATCTTTTAAGTACATGTTAAAACTTTCTTATTTAAACAAGCTTGTTTTTAAATGCTATCAGCTTTTAAGGTCTGTATTAAGCAGATGGGTTCATTTTATGTATGTTATGTTTTTTAGTTTTTAGTTTTATTTATGTTTATTTTATATAATTTTAACTAGTTGATTATTTTTAAGGTGATGTATTGTATTATGTTGTATATGATTTTATGTTTGTTATTATTGCACATTGGCTTAGTCCTTGGTATATAAGTGATACATAAATCTTAATAAAGATAAAGAAAGATAACATATTCCTTGCAGGTAATTCAGAATGTGATTGCTCAAGAATGAATGAGTATAGGTTGCAGAGAGCACATTACTGTGGTTCTCCATACCTTGTAATGGCTGACCTATAGGTTTGCTTACGAGATTTAAGATTCTTACTTTGGTTGTTAGATCACTAGGTGTCAAGACCCTAGGTTCTATGAATGCTTTATTGAAAATTCACAAGCCTAGGAGGACTCTTACATCTGTTGGACAGAATTTGCTTGATGTACTTTCTATCCACTTGGCTGAAATATAGGAAAACACTTGCCATAGCTGACTCCCTACTGTGGAATGCATTACCTGAATATAAGAATATAAGAATTGCCATGTTAGTGTAGGGAGATATCCCATGTTTAACCACTGAAAACACCCAATATTAATCATAATAGCCAAAGAGGGATGCAGACAAGAATGCTGACAAACCCAAAAACACTGTCACAGCTAAAGAAAAGAAACATTGCCCAGGTGAGAACTTTAAAACAGAACTGAAGGATACTTATCAAGCTCAACCTGTTTGTAAGCTCCTGCACAAATAAAACCAAGGTAGAGGGACAATACAGCAACTTAAGCTCATAAACAGAAGTCAGGAACCAGCCAAGGGAAGTCCAGAAGTCAGAGGGACCCCCACCCTTGCAAAAAGGGGGAGCATTCTGAAATGGAGAAAATGCTGATGCTGGCATTCAGCTTCAGTCCAGACATTTAAGGAACCCCACCCCAAAGAAAAGAGGAGAGGGAAAAGACCTGCAATGTGGCAAAGACTTCCACCCACTACATGATTATGCACAAGCTTATGCATATTTATCAGCTGGATAGTATAAGATGGGGGCAAATAAGGAGAAAGGGAGGAGACCCAAAGCAGCCCAGCACCCCCCTGCTATCAAGGAGGGAGAAGACTAGGCATGGCCAGACCGGAGAGAGGAGGCGCCCTGCCTAGGGTCAGATGGTGGAGCAGAGTATGAGGCAGTGAGAAGCCAAAAGCAGCCTGGCAGCTCTGCCAGTATCAGACCCAGAAGCAAGCCCCCAGACAGCCCAGCAGCTCTGCCACTACCAGACCCAGAAGCAAACCTCCTTCCCAGACAGTTCTTCAGACCTCCAGACAGAGCCTGCTTCAGAGGTAGAGGGAAATTGCCTGAAATTGGGACCACGGGTAAGTAAATTAGCCATAAGTATTAATATATTAGGCAGACTAAAGTTTATGACATGTTTTAAACCACCTATGATACAGAACCTTTTTTAGGGTAAAGTGGTGATTAGTAGCCAGAATGCTGAAGACATGCATTGTTGTTATCTTCTAAATGCTAATCCTGCCCATTCTGATACATAAAAGTCTAATTCTGTGGAGAACACGTATTTTCCTGAATTTAGGATTGTGAGGTGAAGTTGGAGGGGAACTGGAAGCATACTGTAGCAGACATGTTCCTGCACCCCTAAAACTTACATTGGATCAGTCTGAGGATCCATCAAGCCCAATATCCTGTTTCCAACAATGACCAGTCCAGCCCACAAGTACCTGCAAAGGATCCTAAACAGTATATAGATCCCATGCTGCTAATGCCTAGGGATAAGTAATGGTTTTTCTCAAGTCTATCTGATTAATAACAGTTTTTGGACTTCTCCAAGAACTTGTCAAAACCTTTTTCAAACCCAGCTACACTGTCTGCTTTTATCATATCTTCTGGCAATGAATACCAGATCTTAATTGTGTGTTGAATGAAAAATAATTTTCTACGATTTGTTTTAAATATGCTACTTACTAACATCATGGAATGTCCCCTAATTTTTTTTATTGCTTGAAAGAGTAAATAACAGATTCATATTTACCCATTCTATTCCACTCATGATTTTATAAACCTATATCATATCCCCCTCTCAGTTGTCTCCTTTCCAAGCTGAGCAAGCCTAACCTCTATAACCTTTCCTCATGGGGGAGCCATTACATTCCCTTTATCATTTTTGTCGCCATTCTTTATATCTTTTCCAATTCAGCTATATCTTTATTGAGATAAGGCAACCAGAATTGCATACAGACTCTGTAAAGCAATACAGAAATATTATGACATTCTCCATTCCTTTCCTAATAATTCCTAACATTCTGTTTGCTAACTAGGGAAATATATTAGGGATATGTGGTTGCCCTTCGAAGTATAGCAGCTATATATGAGGAAACTGCACTGGGAAAAAGTCTTCCATAAATACTTTTTGTGTGATTGAGTTATGAAAGTTGTGAATTTTAATTGTATTGGTTTGCAATAACTGGTTTTATATGTGTTTGTGGTGTGTGACTGGTTGAGTACTCTGGTATGTGTGCTGGGTGTGATATTTTTCTATTTTTGTATGATTTTTTTTAGAATTATTTGAGCATTTGTACATGCATTATATAAACCTGAGTATGGGACTGATACATTTTGATTTACATCTCAGTTATTATGTGTATAACTACATTTTTTTCTTTTAGTATAGTGATATAAGTTGTTTAAATAAAAAAAATATTTTTTAATAACATGTATTAAGATTTATTTGAAATTGACTATATATTTACATCTAATATTTGGTATATTATTCTTTTGGAGCAAATAACTTTGCTTTAGCCAATATATTGTTTTTTCTTAGTGAATTGTATCTTAGCCCACTGTAGGCAGTGTTAGAGACTTTTGATGTGTCAAGAGAGCCATTATACAATTGATGCAGTGAATTTTGTGATTATCTATATTTTTAATTTTTATACTTTTTGTTCTCTGCTTAGAACATTGGATAACGTGGGTTAGAAATGTTTTAAAATGAATAAATAAATAAAATTAATCTCCAATTTACATAGAAATACTTCCCTGTGGTGAATCTGAGATACTTCCTGTGTTTGAGATATATTTCCATATGAGCATTACTTTCTGTTTCTGTTATAGTGAGTTCCTGCATCATCCTTGGACGACCCTTGCTGTTCTTGGTCGGACCGCCTCGGTGCCTGATCCTCCATCTACTTTCACAGTACCAGCGTGAGTACAGAACCTACTCTTCTACCTTTGTGGCATGGATCCTCAGGTTACCCTGCTTGCGGGCCACTACCGAATCCCTCCAGTCTTGTGCAACTTCCGGCCTACCCCGTGCTGTGGACCACTACCGGAGTTGCCAGCACAAGCTACGCCTAGAGAAGGTATTCACCGGACTACTCCATGCTGAAGATTTCTACTCAGACCGACCAGCTGTAGGTCACTCTCTCGGGACTGACTCTATCGATCCGCTCCTCGGATCACCATTGGCTGTATAATAAAGTTGTTTCCTCTATTGTCCATCACTGCTGAGACCTTGCCTGTTGTGGTAAGGGCCCAAATGGCTCCTCCCTGTGGGCGGAGTCTTCACTAGCCACAACCCAAGGGTCCACTATTAGTTCAAGACACACAGAACGTAACAGATTGCTAACTTCTTGGACCCGGCTCAGCTCTCAGCCTTGCAGGCCATTCCTGGCCTGGCCCAACAGATTACCGAGCAACAGAGGTCTCTCGACACGTTGGCTACTGCCTTTAACCAGGTGAATGCCAGACTGAAGGATTCTTCTATTTCCAGCTAGAAAGCATCACCCCGGTAGTTACCGGGCAAACTACAGTTCCTCTACCAGCCCCCACGCATTTCACAGGAGACTCCCTGTTGTGTAGGGGCTTCCTCAATCAATGCTGTATGCATTTTGCTCTACAACCAGCTCACTTTCCTACTGCTACTACCAAGATTACTTACATTTTGTCCCTGTTGGATGGGAAAGCCCTGGCATGGGCTTCACCCCTTTGGGAACGCAATGACCCAATCCCAAATGACTTGCCTGAGTTTCTGGCTCTCTTTAAGTCAGTTTTTGATGACCCCGCTCGCCAGTCTATTGCCGGTTCAGCACTCCTGGATCTACAACAGGGAACCAAACCACTCCCGGACTACGTGACTGAATTCAAGACCCTGTTTTCCGAACTCCTATGGGATTCAGGTTGCCTAAGAGCTATATTTCTACGAGGACTCAATTCCCGCATAAAAGATGAACTTGCCACCCGGGAGTTACCTGACACTTTAAGCTCACTGATGGACCTTGCGGGGTGAATTGACCACCGTATACGTGAACGCTCAACTGAGGTAAAACCTCTGAAGAAACATGTATCCAGTGGTATCCGTTCACGGAATCTGCCGCCCACTCCGGTCCAGGCTGCACCTAGCCCTGAAGAAGAAGATGAACCTATGCAATTAGGCTATAGTCATCTGACAGCCAAAGAGAGGCACCTTCGTAAAATGATGAGCCTGTGCATGTATTGTGGAAAGACCGGCCATGCAGTTCAACCTGCCCTATCTGTCCGGGAAACACGCAGACCTAGGATCCGCTGGAGGACTCTTCCTAGGTCTAACTGCTCCTTCTTCTCCACTGACTCTTCTTGTTTCCATCATCTCTGGGCCTCTCAAATTCACCACTCAAGCCGTGGTTGACTTGGGTTCAGGTGGGAACTTTATTCTCAAAAGATTGGTTGAACACCTACAGCTTCCTACTGAGCCAGTAACCACACTACTGCTCCTCTTGTCCATTCATGGCAAGCCCTTGCCTGGAGAAGTTACGGTTACGACATAGCCTGATTGCCTCCACACGGGATCTTTGCATACAGAGACCATCACGTTCCTTGTTCTCGAAAAGGCCATCCACCCTATAGTGCTTGGCATACCCTGACTACAAGAGCACTCTCCTCAATTTAATTGGTCATCTATGGAGCTATCTCAATGGGGCCCTGACTGTCATAACAGATGTCCAAAAAAAATAACTCCACTGCCATGTATGGCTACTACTTCCACTCCTCCTGGTCTACCACCACAGTACGTTTCCTTTCAAGACGTATTCTCTAAGTAAGCAGCAGATGTGCTTCTACCACACAGACCCTTTGACTGTGCAATAAATTTAAAGCCCAATTCTGAGCCACCTAGAAGAAGAGTTTATCGACTCTCCCTATCTGAAACTGAGGCCATGTCGGCTTACATCCAAGAAAATCTGCAGAAAGGGTTTATTAGACCCTCCAAATCTCTGGCAGGAGCTGGATTCTTCTTTTTCGGCAAGAAGGATGGATCCCTTCGCCCTTGCATTGACTACAGAGGTCTGTAGTCAATTTCAGTTAATTAATTTCAGAATTATTTGATCGGCTCCAGGGGGCGAAGATTTTCACAAAATTGGATCTAAAAGGCACCTACAATCTCATTTGTATCCGTCATGGTGATGAGTGGAAAATGCCTTTAATACTCGCAATGGCCACTTCAAATATTTGGTAATACCTTTTGGCCTCTGTAATGCCCCAGCTGTATTTAAAAATATGATGAACGACATTTGGTGTGACCTACTGTACAAATGTGTGGTTGTTTACCTAGATGACATCCTCATTTTTTCCCATGATGTGCAAACCACCAAACTGATGTCATTACTGTTTTACAGCGGCTTCAGGATAAACGCCTGTATGCCAAGCTTGAAAAGTGTGCCTTTCATCAAGAGTCTGTTCCATTCCTTGGGTACATCGTGTCCAGTAAGGGATTTCAGATGGATCCCCAGAAGACAAAAAGCATACAAGACTGGCCTCAACCCACCGCTATCAAGGCTCTACATCGCTTTCTTGGCTTTACAAATTATTTTCACACCTTTATCAAGGACTTCTCTACCTTGACTGCTCCCCTCATCGCTATGACGAAAAAAGGGGCTAACCCTTCAAACTGGTCTCCAGCGGCCATCTCTGCATTCCAACTGTTTAAAAGGGCCTTCCTCCAGAAACCCAGTTTATGCCACCCTGATCCTCTCAAGCCGTTCATTGTCGAAGTGGACACCTCAGACGTCGGCGTTGGGGCCGTACTTAGCCAGCACAATGATACACTCATTCTACATCCCTGCTCATTCTTCTTGAGATGCTTCTCACCAGCAGAGAGGAATTACGGCATTGGCGATAAGGAACTGCTTGCCATCAAGCTAGCGTTTGAAGAGTGGCGGCCCTGGTTAGAAGGTGCCCAACATCAGATAACCGTGTTCACTGACCACAAGAACCTGGAATCTCTTAGCCATGCTCAGAGGCTCAATCATCGCCAAGCTAGACGGTCACTGTTTTTTAACAGGTTCAACTTCCTGCTCAAATATTGTCCTGCTGAGAAGAATGTTCGGGCAGATGCGCTCTCCCGATCCTTCACTCCTGATGATGTCCCAGATGAACCACATCACATCATTGACCCAGAGAAGTTAATGCTGGCCGCTACCCATTCGGTTCCCGCAGGTAAAATGGTGGTTCCACTGTCTCTAAGGAAGAAGCTGTTAAATTGGGCTCACGACTAAGTTAGCAGGCCATCCAGGACAAGCCCGTATCCTTGCTACCCTACAGTGATACTATTAGTGGCAGTCTATGAGAAAAGACGTGCATGCGTACGTGGAATCCTGCACTTCCTGCGCCAGGCAAAAGCCTTCTGCCAGTCATCCCTGGGGTCTGCTCCAACCTTTGCCCATTCCTGATGAACCCTGGACGCATATTGCAACCAACTTCATGGTCAATCTACCTTCATCCAGTGGGAACAATACGATATGGGTTACCGTGGACTGGTTCTCGAAAATGGCGCACTTTGTTGCTCTGCCAGGACTGCCATCTGCCCCAGAACTAGCCAAGCTATTTGTGTGGCATATCTTTCGCTTACATGGGATGCTGAAACATATTGTATCGGACAGAGGAGTCCAGTTCACTGCCAAGTTCTGGAGGGCACTATGTCGAAAGTTCGATATTTCTCTGGATTTAATGTCTGCATATCTCCCCCAATCTAATGGACAAACAGAGAGAATGAACAGGACTCTTAAGCAGTTCATCCGCATCTATGTCAACTCTAGACAAAATGATTGGGCAGAGTTACTACCCTGGGCTGAGTTCACCTTGAATTCGCATCCGGCATCCGCCATGGGATCCATGCCATTTCAGATTGTGTATGGCCGTCAGCCACTTCCACCACTTCCCATACCATTGACTGGTACATCTCCAGCTGCCCAAGCTACTGCTGACGAGATTCACCAACTCTGGACTCAGACCAAGGAGCTTCTACATAAGGCTGGACAATGAGCAAAAAGATTCTATGATGCTCATCAAGCGGCTCCCCAGTTTAAGCCAGGAAATAAGGTATGGCTCAGTACCAAATATATCTAGCTCAAACTACTTTCAGTTCGATTCGCTCCACGATACATTGGACCCTTCACCGTCCTCCGATGTATGGGACCTTTGACTTACAGCTTGAGGTTGCTGCCCTCGATGAAAATATACAATGCTTTCCACATTTCACTCCTGAAACCACTTATCCTCTCAGATTTTTCACATAAGACTCCGAATCCACAAACTCTCGATGCTGAAGATCACATCACGTACAAGGTGGATGACATATTGGATGCCGTAAAAGAGGAAATCACTGGGAGTACCTCATCTCCTGGGAAGGGTTCGGACCAGACGAAAACAGCTGGGAACCTACTGCCAACATACTGGACAAAGAGATGCTACATCACTTCCACCTTGCTCATCCTAGGAAGCTGAAACCCCCTAGGGGGTACTGTTGCGCCCGGTCACAGGCGGCTGTGACCTTTGCTGCTCACCTCATTTCTCTATGCAGTTCCAAGTCTGAGGAGAATGGCAGCCTCTGCTTCCACACGCCGACCCTCATGGCGTGCCCGGGATGGCGTGGGCGCTCCCGGCAGCCATCTTACATCTGGGGTTATCTAAGGCATGCATGCATGCGCCTGCCCCCTTCTTAAACACATCATGGCAGAAACCTCGGAGGTATCCCCACTGCATGATGTCATCTACTTACCATACTTAAACTCAGCTGACTTCTAGCAAAACGAGTTAGCAAGGATTCCCATCCTGCTATTTCTGCCTCACTGAGACTCCATCTCGCTATCCTACTATGTGAGCTAGTGTTGCGACCGTCGCTGCCCTGCGTCTCCACTCCGCCCACCTTACCTCTTTTGTGACTCCCTCTTTGGTTGATGGAAGTTTGGCTGCCTCGGCATCATCTTGCTGACCTCCTCCGGCATCCCCGGACCGGCTAGACGCTGCCTTCCGCCATGTTCTCGTGAAGCCTAAGGGCACGCACGCGCATGTGCGCAGCACAGCCCCGACTCAAGTACCAGCTGTGGCGCGAACCTCAGGGGCGTCCCCCTGAGATGACGTTATCCTCACCGGATACTTAAGGTCTTTCGTTTTGCTAGCTATTCGAGTTAGCAAGGGCTTCCTCCAGGTATCGCTGCGGATGGGATTCGCTCTCTGCATACCTTGCTACTTTGCCTCCCCGGACTTTACCAGAGGTACCCGCTCCTCGGGGGCCTCGCTCTCTCTCTTGCTTTTCAGGTCGCAGTCTGGAACCGGTCCATGCTCCTCGAGGGCCCACGTTCCCGGACCTGCTACTGAATACTACTTCTGCCAGGAAGTCACTGCTGTCTACAACACCAGTGAGTTACCATCTCTCTCTCACAGCTTTCCCTGGAACCAGGTACTCGCTCCTCGAGAGCCTACTTTATTCCAGTCTCTGGGCTGCTTCAAGAGACTATTGTGTGAGTGTTACCACCAAGGTTCTGTTCCTGAACTCTGCATACTCTGCCTACTCACTATATTCAGTTTCTCTACAGCTTAGCCATCCTGGGATCGCTGTTCCAGTACCTGAGGGATTACAGCCCAGCCGGGCTCTTCCAGCTCACTACTGCCACCTCTGGTGGTTCACTATACAGTTAATAAAAGATCTCGTGTGTGTCTGTCTCCCAACTCTGAACCTGACCGGTGGTCCCTCTCGGGATCTTCCTCCATGGGTGTGGTCATCTGCCACCGGCCCAAGGATCCACCCACAATTATCACAAATAATAACAGCTAGGTACCCGCTCCTCAGGGGCCTTGCCGCACTCAGGGCTATCAGCTTCTTGGAGAGCCATTACTCTGGTCTCTGTTCCAGTGAGCTCCTGCATCGTCCTCGGATGACCCTTGCTGTTCTTGGTCGGACCTCCTCGGTACCTGGTCCTCCATCTACTTCCAGTACCGGCGTGAGTACAGAACCTACTCTTCTACCTTTTCTGGCACAGATCCTCAGGTTACCCTGCTTGCGGGCCACTACCTGATCCCTCCAGTCTTGTACAACTTCCCATCAGCTTCCAGCCTACCCCGTGCTGCAGACCACTACCGGAGTTGCCAGCACAAGCTACGCATAGAGAAGGTATTCACCGGACTACTCCATGCTGAGGATTTCTACTCAGACCGACCAGCTGCAGGTCACTCTCTTGGGACTGACTCTATCAATCCACTCCTCGGATCACCATTGGCTTTAAAGTTGTTTCCTCTGTTGTCCATCACTGCTGAGAACTTGCCTGTTGTGGTAAGGGCCCACAGGGCTCCTCCCTGTGTGCGGAGTCTTCACTCGCCACGACCCAAGGGTCCACTATTAGTTCAAGACACACAGAACATAACAGTACCTATAAATACATGTAAATACTTGTTTTGCCAATGCATGTGAATGAAGTGAAAGTAAGATATTGATCACCTATTACATGATCAAAAAACAAAATACATTAACTAAACATTATTCTAATATTGGGGAAAAACAAAGGAACAATATCAGAATAAAATTTGATTCTAATTCCACAACCTAAATTTTACTTGTAGGAAAAAAAATATATAATTAAAGGAAGAAGATTCCTGTTTGTGTTGTTGCTTTACAGTTGCAAACTTGAGAAGCTTGCCTGATGCAATGTAGAATCTGGAATAAATTCCATGGATTATGAGAATAATTGTCAGTCATTTCTGTGCACAAAGCATGGGCTTAGGTATATAAATGGCTTGTCATAAAAGTATATGCATAACCTGATTCCATACATACTTGTATGTGCGCATAAAAATGCATATTTTGGATTTTTTAAAGTCTGCGCATAAATTAGCCCATATAAATTATGTCCTGCAAAGAAAAGGTGTAACTTTTTGCATGTTAGTTTGTGTGTGTTATTTTGGATAATTTTCAAAATGAATTTAGGTGCATAAATTTGCTTTGAAAATTGGTGTGATATGCATTTTTGAAATGAATAAATTATACAGGTTGTTATAAAATTACTCTCTATATTCTGTTTACTATTTCCCTTCACCCATTCTTTATAAATCAGAGAATTAATTACCCTGAAATAGTCTCCAGCACTAGAACACTGAATAGATTTAATGTATAATTTGTGTATGCAGATTTAGATGTCAACACTATGATAAATTGTCATATAAATATTTTTCATTTATATTTTTCTGCTAATGTCTTCTTTATATAGAGTTCATGAGACAGATTATATGCTGATACAATAAGCTTTAGTATATAGATCAAAGCATGGCTTTAATTTTCTGCCAGTTCCAAATCATTCGAAGGGAACAAGCATTTTTGGAGTAAGTTGCACTTGTCCATATGACAGATTGGCTTTCCTTCTGTGCCAAACATTAATTTTATAGATGGTATTTTATTACTAAGCTTTTTTGTTTGTAATACTATTAGTTCAACATGACATTTCATGAAAATGTGTAGCTGGTTATGCAACAGGCAGCAGTCAATATGAGGATATCAAACTTAATTTTTCTGCATTTTCAAGCTGGCTTTTATCAATAAGTTGTTCAGACAGATCCATACTGAGAGAAACACACTGAATCAATTTATGGGCCTCATTTACTAAAAGGTAGATTTTAAAAGGGCTGCGCTTGCACCCATAAACGCGTGTATCTCAGTACGCACAAAAATATGCACTATTTTATAACCTAGACGTAAAGCAGATTTTTTAAAAATACGCGTGCATGTCCATGTGCGCGCGCTACCCGGCGTGCACACATGGATGTGCAATTTTATAACATTCCAGGTCGACGCACACAAGGGAGGGGTATAATTTTACAAATACGCGCGGTGACGATTCAGGGCCTTCCCCAGTTCCCTCCCAGTCCTCTCCAATTAAGGAGTGGACTAGGAGGGAACTTCCCAAACCCCTACCCTAACCTCCCTTCCCCTATCCTACCCTCCCCCTATCTCTATCCTAGCTACCCCTAATTTTTTTATTTTACCTTTTGCTCCTGCAAAGGAGCAGGAGCAAGTTGCGCGTGCTGGCACTCTGCCGGAGCATGATCCCCTGGCACAGTGGCAAATTGTTGCTGAACCAGGCACCTCTAGCCCCGTCCTGCCCCGCCCCCGGACCGCCCAGAAAACACTCCCCGGTCTGCCCCTTTTAGGGAGGCCCGCACTTATGTGCATACTGGCCTTTATATGCGTGGCTGGGCCTTTTTGAAAATAGGCTCTGCACATGCTAGGCCTGGCCACACGCATAAAGGCCGGATTTTACGGGCGTGGACTTTTAAAAATCCGCCCTATGCAGATACATAAGTGTACCACTTTGCTACTGCTCCTTGTTAGGAACAGTAGAACATCAGGAGAGGGCGAGAGAGAGAACCTCTTTATAGGGCTCAGTCTGTTACTCTATATATGTACCATTGTAAGGGAGCACGTTGATTCGGGGGTGTACAAATCAACTCCTTTTCATCACTTATAAGGTCAAAAATTCTTTAATGGTCAATTTTACAATGGATACCTCTGAATGTGTCTGTAACAAAACCCCTCTAACCCCAACCCATCTCCCGAAAACTCACCCCGAATCAAAGTGCCCTCTTACAATGGTCCATATATAGAGTATCAGATGAGCCCTATAAAGAGGTTTTCTCTCTCTCTCTCTCTCCCTTTCCCTCTCCCACTCTCCTGATGTTCTCCTGTGCCTATCAAAGAGCAGTAGCAAAGTGGCATACACATGTTACATGCACTGGCTGAAGAAAATTAGAGGCTATTTGTGTCAGTGCTGGCTCCACCTCTGGAACACCCATGCCCTGCCCCTTTTCCACCCACTTTTTCTGGCCTCACATACATCAATGTACATGCACCCTTCCAGGCTCGGGCCACTTACGCGCATAAATTGCCATTTTTGCAAAGAAGGCTTTTAAAATCTACCCTTTTCTACACATTCTACGCATCTCATGCATCCCTAGGCATAGGGAGGGATATTCAAAGGAATTTATTTAGATAACTCGTATATTATCCAAATAAATGCCAAATGTTTGCATATTACCAGCTTTTTTCTAGATACATTTTATTTGGGTAAAATGTAGCCAAAAAACTTAAGATCATTTCAGGGCATTTCAGGACAGGGATGATTGCTGAGCCTGACTTCAGTGCCAGGAAAAATTGTGGAAACTATTATAAAGAATAAAATCACAGAACATATAGATAGACATGATTTAATGGGACACAGCCAGCATGGATTTACCCAAGGGAAGTCTTGCCTCACAAATCTGCTACATATTTTTTAAGGGGTGAATAAGCATGAGATAAAGGGGAACCGGTAGATGTGGTATATTTGAATTTTCAGAGGGTAATTAACAAAGTCCCTCATGAGAGGCTTCTAAAGAAAACTAAAAAGTCATGGGATAGGAGGCGATGTCCTTTTGTGGATTGCAAACTAGTTAAAAGACAGGAAACAAAGAGTAGAATTAAATGGTCTGTTTTCACAGAGGAAAAAGGTAAATAGTGGAGTGCCTCAGGAATCTGTACTTGGACCGGTGCTTTTCAATATATTTATAAATGATCTAGGAAAAGGTATGATGAGTGAGATGAACAAATTTGGAGATGAGACAAAATTATTCAGAGCAGTTACATTACAAGCAGATTGTGATAAATTGCAGGAGGACCTTGCAAGGCTGGAAGATTGGGCATTCATATGACAGATGAAATATAGTTTGGACAAATGCAAGGTATGCATATAGGGAAAAATAACTGTTGTAGCTTCCATTTTAGGAGTTACCACCCAAGAAAAAGATCTAGGCATCATGGTTGATATTACATTGAAATTGTCAGCTCAATGTGCTTTGGCAATCAAAAAGCAAACAGAATGTTAGGAATTATTAGGAAAGAAATAGCAAATAAAACGGAGGATGTCATAATGCCTCTGTATCATTCCCTAGTGAGACTGCACCTTGAATACTGTGTGTGATTCTGGTCACTGCATCTCAAAAAAAGATATAGTTGCACTGGAAAAAGTACAGAGAAGGGCAACCAAAATGATAAAGGGATTGGAATGGCTCTCTTATGAGGAAAGGCTGAGGAGGTTACGACTGTTCAGCTTGGAAAAGAGATGGCTGAAGGGGGATATGATAGAGGTCTACAAAATCACAAAAGAATTTGAACAGGTAAGTGTGAAAGTTATTTACTCTTTCAGATAGTACAATGATTAAGGGGGACTCCATGAAATTAGCACATTGAAAACAAAATGGAGAAAAATCTTTTTCACTCAATGCACAATTAAGCTCTGGAATTCATTGCTAGAGGATGTGGTTAAGGAAGCTATTGTAGCCAGGTTTAAAATAATTTGGATAAGTTCCTAGAGGAGAAATCCATAAATTGCTATTAATCAATTGGGAAATGCATAGCTTGTTGCAGCATTAGTAGCATGGGATCTATTTAATGCTTGGGTATTTGCCAGGTATTTGGGACTTGGACTGGCCACTGTTAGAGACAGGATATTGGGCCTGATGGACCCATTGTCTGACTCAGTATGGCATATCTTATGTTCTTATGTAACCGAGTAACTTATACAGCTAAAACTAATATTTGGATATAGCTGAATAAGAACATAAGAACATAAGAACATAAGAAAATGCCATACTGGGTCAGACCAAGGGTACATCAAGCCCAGCATCCTGTTTCCAACAGTGGCCAATCCAGGCCATAAGAACCTGGCAAGTACCCAAAAACTAAGTCTATTCCATGTAACCATTGCTAATGGCAGTGGCTATTCTCTAAGTGAACTTAATAGCAGGTAATGGACTTCTCCTCCAAGAACTTATCCAATCCTTTTTTAAACACAGCTATACTAACTGCACGAACCACATTCTCTGGCAACAAATTCCAGAGTTTAATTGTGCGTTGAGTAAAAAAGAACTTTCTCCGATTAGATTTAAATGTGCCCCATGCTAACTTCATGGAGTGTCCCCTAGTCCTTCTACTATCCGAAAGAGTAAATAACCGATTCACATCTACCCGTTCTAGACCTCTCATGATTTTAAACACCTCTATCATATCCCCCCTCAGTCGTCTCTTCTCCAAGCTGAAAAGTCCTAACCTCTTTAGTCTTTCCTCATAGGGGAGTTGTTCCATTCCCCTTATCATTTTGGTAGCCCTTCTCTGTACCTTCTCCATCGCAATTATATCTTTTTTGAGATGCGGCGACCAGAATTGTACACAGTATTCAAGGTGCGGTCTCACCATGGAGTGATACAGAGGCATTATGACATTTTCCGTTTTATTCATCATTCCTTTTCTAATAATTCCCAACATTCTGTTTGCTTTTTTGACTGCCGCAGCACACTGAACCGACGATTTCAATGTGTTATCCACTATGACACCTAGATCTATTTCTTGGGTTGTAGCACCTAATATGGAACCCAACATCGTGTAATTATAGCATGGGTTATTTTTCCCTATATGCATCACCTTGCACTTATCCACATTAAATTTCATCTGCCATTTGGATGCCCAATTTTCCAGTCTCACAAGGTCTTCCTGCAATTTATCACAATCTGCTTGTGATTTAACTACTCTGCACAATTTTGTGTCATCTGCAAATTTGATTATCTCACTCGTCGTATTTCTTTCCAGATCATTTATAAATATATTGAACAGTAAGGGTCCCAACACAGAACCCTGAGGTACTCCACTGTCCACTCCCTTCCACTGAGAAAATTGCCCATTTAATCCTACTCTCTGTTTCCTGTCTTTTAGCCAGTTTGCAATCCACGAAAGGACATCGCCACCTATCCCAGCTAACTCTAGATGTGGCCACAAGCAGGTCTAAAGTTATCGAGGAATGTGTTTGTGAATAATTAGGTTTAAACAGCTATATTTAAAATCATATAGCCATTTAAGTGGTAAGCTTACAATAAAAAAAAAAAAAGCTTCATGGGCCTGTTGATCCCCATCTCAGTGCCAAAAGATGGGCCTGTTGGCCCAAGCCCCCACTCCCATTCCTCTCCAAAGTTTAAACATTTAATTGCTCTGGATCTGCTCCCCACCCACTCCCCCCTGATTTTTCTAAAGAAAGTAGCTCTGGCCCCTTTCCTCTCTCCCCCACCGACTCCAACCCTATCCTTCCCACCCCACCAGGCATCCTGTTAAACATTTCCCTTACCACGGTCAGGATCGCAATATGCTCATACTGCTTCCGGCAGCTTCTAGCATTGCTTTCACTGAGTATTATTCTGAGTAGTGAGCCCAGGAGGCAGCAGTTCTTATGCCAGATGTCAATCCGTCTCAACTCAATGAATGTCAGTGAAAGTATGGGAGGGTCAATAATCAAAGACATTTAGCCTGATAACTCACAAGTTAGGATGAATGGCAAACTTTTTAATACTGAGTAAATTATCTAGTTAAATTTTAGCTGGAAAGGTAACTATCCAACTAAAATGTAGCCAGGTAAAAAGGAGATATACCATGGGCGTTCCAGGGTAAGTTAAAGCTATTCAGATAATTTAGCCAATTTTCAACTATAACCAGCTAAGGATCAGATTCGTTAAGGCTTTTCTCCCTTAGTGAATCAGGTACTAAGTTAGCTGGATATTTTTATATCTTCCTCAGAGCAGGTCTAAAGTTATCTGACCATGTGTGGCTAGATAACCTGCCACTTAACCATATATCTTAATTCCCATGGTTATGCTTAAAAAAATGTTGAGCATGCGCCTCCTGACCCAATTCCTTTCCCCTCAACACATACACATACAAATAAATTTCACAAAGGCCTTCACCAGCTGAGCCCACGCTCACCCTCAAGTCCCTCCAATAGGAAATTTAAAAATGAAAGTTAGACTATTAGTATTGGCCCCCCTCCAGGTAAATACAACTGAAAATAAAACCCCCCTCTTCTCCCTCCCCAAACTCTAACCCTCATACCCACCAACTACCTGCAACAACTCTGGGGGCCCCATTTCTAGAGCTGGAATCACAGTATGCGGCAATTCCAGGTGCTTCCAGCATTGCCCTGGCAGCAATTCCTAACCAAACCTCTACTCTACAGCTCTTGCCTGGTTGCATGTACACTCAAATCTTCCATGATTTGTCATCACCAAGTCAGCCAGCTTCACAAAAGTTGGGAATCTCCTGGAATATGACTGACATAAGTGGGTAATGCTGGCAACTTTAGCATTAATCATAGGTCTAACAACCCTTTGTGTTACTTGTTCCATGCTCCAGTTCATCACAGATGTTCTCTCACCCAACCAATGCACATTCCCTGAGGGGTTCTATAGACTAAAGGTCCCCACCCATTTTGAGTACCAAGCCTGTGGATTTACTAATCAGCCCCCAAGGATTGCCAAAGAGGTAAAGCGAGTGATAAAACATTTTTCAGATACATCAGAGAAAGGAGAAAAGTCCAAAGTGGTATAGTGAAATTGAGAGGTGTAAAGGATCAATGTGTGGAAAGAGATGAAGAAATGGCAGAAATATTAAACAAATACTTCAGTTCGGTGTTCGCTAAAGAGGACCCTGGAGAAGGTCTGTCGCTATTTAACAAGAAACTGGAGGGGAGTGGAGTAGATGAAACTCCGTTTACAGAAGAGAATGTATGGGAAGAGCTAGGAAAACTGAAAGTGGACAAAGCCATGGGGCCTGATGAGGTTCATCTTGGGATACTGAGGGAGCTCAGAGATGTGCTGGCGGGTCTGCTGTGTGACCTGTTCAATAGATCCCTAGAAATGGTACTGGTGCCGAGTGATTGGAGAAGAGCAGAGGTGGTCCCGCTTCACAAGAATGAAAGCAGAGAGGAGGCTGGAAACTACAGACCGGTTAGCCTCACCTTGGTGGTGGGAAAAGTAATGGAGTCACTGCTGAAAGAAAGAATAGTGAACTATCTACAGTCAGAAGAATTGCTGGACCAGAGACAGCATGGATTCACCAGGGGAAGGTCCTGTCAGACAAATCTGATTGACTTTTCTGATTGGGTGACTAGGGAATTGGATCGAGGAAGAGTGCTCAATGTCATCTACTTGGATTTCAGCAAAGCTTTTGATAAGGTCCTGCATAGAAGGCTTGTGAATAAAATGAGAAGCTTAGGAGTGAGTGCCAAGGTGGTGGTCTGGATTGCAAACTGGTTGATGGACAGAAGACAATGTGTGATGGTAAATGGAACTTACTCTGAAGAGAGAACGGTGTTATGTGGAGTGCCGCAAGGATCGGCGTTGGGACGGGTCCTGTTCAATATCTTTGTGAATGACATTGCAGACTGGATAGAAGGTAAGGTTTGTATTTTTGCAGATGATACTAAGATCTGCAACAGAGTGACACGCCAGAAGGAGTGGAGAAAATGAGACAGGATTTAAGGAAGCTGGAAGAGTGGTCAAACATATGGCAGTCGAGATTCAATGCCAAGAAGAGCAGAGTCATGCATATGGGGTGTGGAAATCCGAAAACTGTATTTGATGGGGGGTGAAGGGCTGATGTGCACAGAGCAGGAGAGAGACCTTGGGGTGATAACGATCTGGTTATCTTGGGTGTCTAACGATCTGGTCGGCGAAACAATGTGACAAGGCGATAGATAAAGCTAGAAGAATGCTGGGCTGCATAAAGAGAGGAATATCTAGTCAGAGAAAGGAAGTGATGGTCCCCTTGTACATGGCCTTGGTGAGGCCTCACCTGGAGTACTGTGTTCAGTTCTGGAGACTGTATCTCCAAAGGGACAGAGACAGGATGGAGGTGGTTCAGAGAAGGGCGACCAAAAATGTGGATGGTCTTCATAAAATGACTTATGAAGAGAGATTTAAGAACCTAAATATGTGTACCCTGGAAGAGAGGAGGATCAGGGGTGATATGATACAGACTTTCAGATACTTGAAAGGTTTTAATGATCATGGTCAACAACAAACCTTTTCCGCTGGAAAAAATCATCAGGCCCCATGGCTTTGTCCACTTTCAGGGATCATGATTTGAAACTCCAGGGAGGAAGACTCAGAACCAATGTCAGGTAGTATTTCCTCACAGAGAGGATGGTGGATGCCTGGAATGCCCTTCCGGAGGAAGTGGTGAAGACTAAAACTGTGAAAGATTTCAAAGGGACATGTGATAAACACTGTGAATCCATAAAGGCTAGAGGATGGGAATGAAGAGAAGAGCCATGGAGGTAGCTTGCTGGAATGGTGGCTACTCCCAGGTGATTACTACCCTAACTCAGTAAGCCTTCACATGGTTAATGCAACTCTAACATTGCTCTCTGCTTCAACGGCAAGGGGAAATATGGAAAAGAGGATTTGCATTCAGATAACAACCAACAAGGACTGAACTACACAGTCTGGATAAACAAATAAGCGTGGGGGTAGTTTGCTTATTGGAGCGGTTACTACCCTAAACCAATTAAGCCTGATACTTCACTTTGAATGCATATACATCGTTGCTCTCTGCTTCAACAGCAGGAAGAAATGTGGAAAAGAGGATTTACATTCAGACAACATCCAACAAGGCATTGATCTGTGCAGTCTGGGTAAACAAGCATTGAGGTAATGTGCTTGATGCGGCAGTTACTACCCTTAACCATTAAGCCTTATGATTCACTTTTGATGCAACTCCAACATTACTCTCTGCAAATATGGCAGGGTGTGGCAGGAAATTTGAATCAGTTACCAATAAGGGCCCTGAACTTGGTGGTCGGTGAAACAGATAAGCATGGGAAAATAAGTGTGGGAGCTTACTGGGCAGACTGGATGGGCCGTTTTTCTGCCATCATTTCTATGCTTATGTTTCTATGTTTAAGTCCACTCACAACCTACCTAACATGGGAAACCATCTAGGGTATTACAGTTTGTCTCAATGAACAGGTTGAGACAGAACTACCTGCTCATGCTACATAGCATGCACTTTCTTGTGATTGTCTTCCACCCAGATAACATCTGGCAGGATACTTTCCTGTCACATTAAGGCAAGATTCCCAGAAGGCAGTCCTTTTTTCTCAGCTTGTTTCAAAACTCGCTGGGGATCTAAGATTGTGTCAAAACAAGACACTGATAGGGGCTTGAACCAGTATCAGCTCCAGAGTTTAGGACAGCCTTAGACCAGTTGGGTACCTGAAGCAGGTAGAAACAGTAGGAAAGAAGAGTTGTTCAGAAAGCCCTTGAGACCACACCAGTGAGCAGCAGGGATTGGTAGGGATGTGCATTTGTTTTGAACGTATGCGCAATCTGCAACGTATAGGTCCCTATTCGTTGCATTCGTGGGGTTCCGAAATGTATGGCGAACCCCCACGAATGCAACGTATCATTAATGAATAAAACCCCCACCCTCATGACCCCCCCAAGACTTGCCAAAAGTCCCTGGTGGTCCAGCAGAAGTCCTGGAGCGATCTCCTGCACTTGGGTCGTCGGCTGCTGGTATTCAAAATGGCACCAATAACCTTTGCCCTTACTATGTCACAGGGGCTACCGGTGCCATTGGTCATCCCCTGTACTTGGTAGGAGCACAAGATGGCGCCGGCCATCCATTGCTCCTACCAGGAATGGCTCAGAGCCATTCTGATTTAAAGCTATGCTTATGCAGCAAAAGCAGTCTATTGTTTCCTTCTTATAACAGAAAATTATTATTTTCACCTGCAAGGAATGTTAAACTTCAAATACAATACCAACTTCAATCAAATATAAGCTTTAGTCTGTTACTATTTAAAATCTGCTGTATTATATTTTTTTCAAACCTATGTACCTCAAGTAGCATCTACAATGGATTTAAATTATTTTGTTCCTGTTTTGGAATTTAATGCCATCATCTGAAATCCTGATTGGCTCCATTTCAGGACAAACTCCTGCTATTTCCTACAGTATTGATAAGCCATTTTGATAAGGCTCTTAATGCTTGAAGAGTTGCAATGCACTCATCCTAACTTCATGTCATTATGATCCAGGACTGGATCATAAACATCCATTCCATTATTATCTCATATAAAGTTTTTTGGCAACATTGGCAAAGGAATCTTGTGCAGTATCTCAGAAATGATAGTATTTACAGTAATAAGCCTCCCTCGATCTTGTGGATTTCCTGAAAGCTGATTCTGTATTGCCCTGGCAACTCTGGTGATCCTAAAGAAACAGCAGTATTTCCCTTGAAGCAACTAACTACAATCATGCATTTTTCATGATTTTAATCTTTTTTTATATTAGTTATGCATAAAGTAATTTGTTTCACTAATGTGCTTTGTTCCTGTGCCCATCATTCATATATCTTTTCTTCAGCAATAAGCAGTGTGACATCATTATCTGTAGTGCTTTATATGCATTTGAGGCTCTTGGAAACTGTGATGGTCAGTTTTTCTGTCGCTATTTCATTATTCTTGAAATACCATACTTTTTGCTGAGGTTATCAAAAAATTGTCAACATATCTGAGAGATTTAACATATAAGATACATTATTTTATTTAATACATTGTGGTACATGGTACCTCCCCATTCATTTATTTCATATTGCATTCTCCTATAACTGAAAGAGAAACAGAGAGAAAGAGAGACAGAGAGAAAAAAAAAACCAATCAAACCTACAAAAAATTTCAAAGCATAGTCTAGAACCCAAACCAAACACCACTTAATCCATACACAATGGAAGCAGGGGAAGTAGTCAGACAAATGTCATCTATTATATTCATGCAAAAAAAAAAAGTGATTAATACCAAAGTCTGTATGTTAGCATATATCACCATTTTTTATATATGTCTTTTTCTTTCTTACCAGGTGAAATCATACGACTCCTGAATTGCTCATCCAAATTGCCAAATCAATGTTAGGATCTAGGGATGTGCAGTCATTAAATTTGCTTTGACACATAACTTTATGTGCATACAATTATACTAACTTTGGGGCGGATTTTCAGAGCCCTGCTCGCGTAAATCCGCCCAAAACCGGGCGGATTTACGCGAGCAGGGCCCTGCGCGCCGGTGAGCCTATTTTACATAGGCTCACCGGCGCGCGCAGAACCCCGGGACTCGCGTAAGTCCGGGGTTTTCGGAGTGGGCGTGTCGGGAGGCGTGTCGGGGGCGGGGCCGGAGCGTGCGGCGTTGCGGGGGCGTGTCGGCAGCGTTTTGGGGGCGGGTACGGGGGTGTGGCTACGGCCCGGGGGCGTGGCCGCGCCCTCCGTACCCGCCCCCAGTTCGCGGCCCGGCGCGCAGGAGGCCCGCTGGCGCGCGGGGATTTACGCCTCCCTCCGGGAGGCGTAAATCCCCCGACAAAGGTAGGATGGGGGTTTAGACAGGGCCGGGCGGGTGGGTTAGGTAGGGGAAGGGAGGGGAAGGTGAGGGGAGGGCAAAGGAAAGTTCCCTTCTAGGCCGCTCCGATTTCGGAGCGGCCTAGGAGGGAACGGGGGTAGGCTGCGCGGCTCAGCGCGCGCAGGCTATACGAAATCGATAGCCTTGCGCGCGCCGATCCAGGATTTTAGCCGATACGCGCGACTACGCGCGTATCTACTAAAATCCAGCGTACTTTTGTTTGCGCCTGGAGCGCAAACAAAAGTAGGCTGTTCGCGCTCGTCTGAAAATCTACCCCTTTATGTATATAAGTACAACTTTATGTGCATAATACAAAGGTACACCCTTAAAGTAACAAAACAAATGACAACAAAATTTTAAAAGGTGACCAGAAAAAGGAATGAAACCAACAAAATAACCCAAGTAAAATTTTGCCCGTGCATACCCTTATTTGGATTGTGTATTTTTCAAGATTAATTTATTGATGCTGTACCTGGAATGCCCATGATAGTATGAAAAGATATGACGATAACTTTTAAACAGGTGCGCAGGTGCACATATGTGTGCATTCGTCGGCCCGCACCCAGGGACGTGCCTATTTTATAACATACACACGTATATGCATGCATGTTAGAAAATAGCCTGAACACACGTACATGTGCACGCAATTTTAAGTGTTGCGCACCTATGTGCGCAAATGCCGCTTCTACCAAGAAGCGGGGGGATTTTAATAGACATGCACCGATGCTAGGGGTGTGCATTCGTTCTCTACGAATCGGGAATCCGCAACGTATAGGGCCCTATTCATTGTATTCATGGGGAAGCGAAACGTATCGCGATTCCCCACGAATACAACGAATCTTCGCCGAATTATTCGGCCGCCTAAATGAGCCAATTTAAACAAACCCCCCATCCTCCTGACCCCCCCAAGACTTACCAAAACTCCCTGGTGGTCCAGCGGGGGGTCCAGGAGCCATCCCCTGCACTCACAACCTCGGCTGCCGGTTTCAAAATGGCGTCGATAACCTCTGACCTAGTATGTCACAGGGGCTACCGGTGAAATTGGTCAGCCCCTGTCACATGGTAGGAGCACAAGATGGTGCCGATGGCCATGTGACAGGGGCTGACCAATGGTACCGGTAGCCCCTGTGACATACTAAGTCAAAGGCTATCGGCGCCATTTTGAAACCAGCAGCCGAGGGTGTGAGTGCAGGGGATGGCTCCTGGACCCCCCGCTGGACCACCAGGGAGTTTTGGTAAGTCTTGGGAGGGTCAGAAGGGTGGGGGGTTGTAGTTAATTTAATTTTAGCGGGGAAACGAATAGGAATTAATGCTGAGGGGGCCCCCTTGCCGAATACAACGTATCTGCCCCCCAACGAATATGAATCCCGAATGCAACGTATGGCGTCCCTCTGCACATCCCTAACCGATGCCTTTACCAGTTTTCCCAGTTCATTCCCAATTCACCTAGATAAAGAATAGGACCTCCTAGTTTAAAAGCCTCCCTTCTCCCTTGTTAGCCCTGACCCTTAAAACCTTGCCAATATATATATTTATCTTTATTACTTACACGTCCTCATAGTGGAAGTGAAGTTATCCAGCAGAGGACCCAGATGCACACCTGTGTGTGTAACTATTTACTCACTAATTTGAAGCTGAAAGCCAGGAACACCCATGCCTGGCCCAAACCACACCCCTTTATTGAACTTTTCATTTGTGTGCGCAGTAGGAGATACGTATGAAATCGGGCGGCTTTTAAAATCTGATCAGCATGCACCAGCCTGACATGTTCACGGGTACACATTTCACACAGGAACCTCTGATCAGCAAATAAAGCGCTGTTGACCATTCCATCAGTTAAAACAGCAAAACTAACCCAAGTGAGAGAAAGAGCCCTATCACTAGCAGGACCCATAATCTGGAACACAATGCCTCCAGAGATCAGACTGCAAAGTGATCTCAAGACATTTAAGAAAAGTTTAAAAACATGGCTTTTTAAACAAGCATTTTATAAAGAGACAAGAAAATAGAGAGAAATTATTCAGGAAAAGACAGAAAGGCACGACACACAGTCCGAGGACTGTACAGTAGATTAGTCTACGAACTCCACTCCACAATAAAGCATAACGAGAATACTATATGTGACAAAACTACCGGCATAAGTACCTTGGTACAATTGGTCATGAACTACTTCACTAAGGGGCGGATTTTAAGAGCCCTGCTCGCCGGTGCGCCTATTTTACATAGGCCTACCGGCGCGCGCAGAGCCCCGGGACTCGCGTAAGTCCCGGGGTTTTCCGAGGGGGGCGTGCCGGGGGCGTGTCGGGGGGCGGGCCCGATCCGTGCGGCGTTTTCGGGGCGGGACGTAGCGTTTCGGGGGCGGGTCCGGGGGCGTGGTTACGGCCCAGGGCGGTCTGGGGGCGTGGCCGCGCCCTCCGGACCCGCCTCCAGGTCGCGTCCCGGCGCGCTAGCGGCCCGCTGGCACGTGGGGATTTACGTCTCCCTCCGGGAGGCGTAAATCCCCCGACAAAGGTAAGGGGGGGTTTAGACAGGGCCGGGGGGGTGGGTTAGGTAGGGGAAGGGAAGGGAAGGTGAGGGGAGGGCAAAAGAAAGTTCCCTCCGAGGCCGTTCCGGAGGTAGGCTGCGCGGCTCGGCGCACGCCGGCTATACGGAATCGGTAGCCTTGCGCGCGCCGATCCAGGATTTTAGCGGCTACGCGCGTATCTACTAAAATCCAGCGTACTTTTGTTTGTGCCTGATGCGCCAACAAAAGTATGCCAAATCGCGCTTTTTGAAAATCTACCCGTAAATGTCTATGTTTAATGATATATTGTAACCAAACCTTTGACGGCACCTGTTAGAATGTACTATAGTACACTTTTACCTACATTAAATATGTGCCTACATGTAAACCGTTGCGATGGTATTTAACTTAGCAACGGTATAGAAAAGTTTTTAAATAAAATAAAATAAATAAATATCTCCTGGTTTTAGCGAACATCGGGCTTTTAAAATTCACCTTTATGTATATAGGTAGATAGATAAAGAAATAAGACAAGGAATCATATGTGAGTGTATGTTATGCGCATATAGGGGCAGATTTTAAAACCTGCACGGACGGCCTACATTTGTGCACGCTACCCGGCGCGCACAAATGTATGCCCGATTTTATAACATGCGCACGCAACCGCACGCATGTTATAAAATCCAGGGTCGGTGTGCTCAAGGGGGTACACACTAGTGCACCTTGCACATGCCGAGCCCTAGGGGAGCCCCGAGGGCTTTCCCCGTTCCCTCCGACGCCACTCCAAAATCAGAACGGCCTCGGAGGGAACTTTCCTTCCGCCCCCCCCCCCCCCCCCCCCACCTTCTCCTCCTTTCCCATATCTAACCCACCTCCCCAAGCCCTACCTAAATCCCCCCCTACCTTTATTTTGTAACTTGCGCGCCAGCTGGCTGCCGGCGCGCGATCCCCCGACACGGCCGCTGTGCCGGAGGCCTTGGTCCCACCCCTGCCCCTTTCACAAAGCCCTGGGCCATACTCGCGTCCCGGGGCGCGCGCGCGTCGCCGGGCCTATGCAAAATAGGCTCGGCACGCGTAACCCTTTTAAAATCCGCACCATAATATATATAGATATAATGAAACAAGTCTAATTTCACAGATCTAAGTAAAACTTTAAGTGCTTGTGTGTAGCTAAAGTAGCATAAACAGAGCACTCATGAATCACTGTTGTGAATCTAGACAGATGGATAGAAAACCAGCTTGCAGTAAGCATGTTTTGGCATTGGTTGATCGCCCTTTGTATGGTCCCTGAATTATTGGCCTAAATCCAGTGATTTCTTTTGGACCTGAAAGCACTTAGAATCTGTAGATGTTCTAAGCTAGAAGGTGGCCAGGTCCTGGTTTCCATCCTAAGCCAGGCCCTTACCTTTTAAATCCAAATGCTATATGCCAGTGTATGTGAATATTGACAGATAGATATACATACACAAACACACACAAACACACACACACACACATATATACTTCTAGATTTTTTTAAATTTGTATTATTTACCTCAGCCTATGAGCAGACAAAAGGACTGGGACTCTTTCTAAAGTTAAAATGTTGTGGAGCATCAAACTGTGATTAAAAGTTAAGTGAACTGTAGTACAAAGTGCAATAATTGTATGGCTTTTTTTTCTATTATCCAGATCACACAACATATACCTTTTATTATGAAAACTTGTTACCGATAAATGTTCTGGCACATTGTTAGTAAGTATTTCACCAAATAGTTTTACGTGCCTCATTGTAAACCGTTGTGATGGTGCTGTACTAAACGACGGTATAGAAAAGATTTTAAATAAAAAATAAATAAATAAAATAAGTGAAGATGATGTACATTTTTTTCAGTAGGATTACTGTTGTGGGATTATCTAAAAAATGTCTTCTTGAGATAGCTCTGCATGAACAAAATATGGAACCTGTTTCAGAGGCTGTTTTAGAAAAACGTTTTGTTAGACAAGCATTTGTGTGGGTGAAAAAAATTTAAAAGGAAAAATTAACAAGAACAAGATATATAGATATAGGTATGGATATATTTTGTTGCCCCTCTTCAGTTTTGATTAGTGCAGACTCAACACTATGCTTTGGTTTGCATAAAGTATCCTGATTAAGTTCACATTGTGTGAGCATTTCATGTATAACACGATTTAAATTAAACATGAAATGCTTAATCCTGCTGTTGGTTCGGCTTTGTAGATGAGTGGTTCAGGAGTTTTATGATTGTTCCTAATAATAAAGGAAAAGACAGCTATAAAAGGTTTTGATATTCCTAACTTACAGAATTTTGTATCAACCACTCTTTTTTCTTTTTATTCTGGGTTATTTTTTTAATTTTTAACTCCTTCTTTCCTGGCATCAGTTATTTTCCCTGTTTTCTCATATTTATGCTACCACAATTCCTCATGTGCCACATTCAAATCACTTTTCAGGGATCCTAATTAATAGCAAGCATAACTTATTTCAGATGAATAATGGAGAAATAATGCTCTGTGATGCTCACTTTCATTCTATGGAGAAACAGATGGAATTAAAGAGCAATAATCATGGTGCACCAGTTAATCCCTGCTTTGAATCTCTTTTACTTACGCTTGAGTCTGTGAAACCTTTACTCCTCATTATACTAAATGAATCTTGCTACTGGGTTTCTGCACAATCTCCCCCCTCCACTCCTCCCCCCCCCCCCCCCCCCCCCAACACACACACACACAAAACATTGTCAGAGCTTACTTTTATGGAACTTTGTTTTCCCATTCAGTTTGGCCTCTTCCATTTCCATGATTTTATCCCATTCTCTCCACCGTCTCACCTGCTCTTCCCTCATCTTGTAGAACAGAATGTGCTTCTGCTCTTCATTTAGCTCTGCCAAAAGCTCTGGATCAATGTACAGATCACGTAAAATTTGCTGTAGCATGGTGTCGTAGAAGTCTCAGCCTTTCCAGCAACCAGGAGTGTCAAGGAGCGCAGGCAAAGAGACAGAATACGAGAAATACTCCAGAAGATGTTGCCCCAGGAGAATTTTATTGTTGTGCCTCTTATTTCCTAGGTAACATGCTCTACTTCCTCTCCTTAAATATTAAAAAAAAAAACCAGTTGTGCATCCTGTCCACACAAGGAAGCAAAGGGTAAGGGAGAAAAGGGGCTAGGTGAATAATGGAATGCTACTTGGAGAAACTTATAAGTAACCTTGCCAATTTACAAATAGATTAGTAATGCAATAGCCACCTCATCAGCGCGTACCGAAACCCTATGAATCCAAAGAGCAGGTGATAAGATTATGGATCACTGTATTTCAGGTAAATTGGCTCCTCCTGTTTAGCAGTGTGTGCCCAGTATTACAATGTTGTGAGTGATGTCATGGTTAAAAGTAACAGCTACACCAGTAATATCCCTGTAACTCCAGCTCCTTCGGTGAACTGATCTCTTCTGATGAGAGAAGAAAATGTTATAGTGCTTTGTATCCTAATCCTGGTCAGGTACCTCAGACTAGATTTAAAGGGTGGTCTGTCCAATTATGACATGGAACCTGAAGCCAGGTAGTATGGAATTTCACTCTCAACTGATTAAAGTGGATGTCTTCAAATAATTAAGTAGATGCCTGTGAAATAATATTATACTGCTGCTCTAACTAAATTACTCTGAGCTCATATCTAGATAAAGCAATTCATCAATAGCCTTTGTAAACTACAGTATATGCCATTTATATTGTTGATAATCATTTGTGGTTTGCGTTAGGCTTGTATTTTGCAAGCTATGATCTTTTACATTATAAATTAAATTAATCCCTTACCCATGAGAAATTTCATTCACGGCTGGTCAAAGTTTGGTGACTTGTTTGAGTAAAGAAATCAGATTCCTATAGGCTCAACAGTTTGCAAAACCGAAAACAAGTCAATATTTTTACTTTATCAAGGTTCCTCCTCACCCACCTGACAGCAGACTGTGGCTGACATCTTTCTCTTGCTGCATTGGCTCCCTATCTGCTTCTGCTTTCAGTGCAAACTATTTCATCGTAACTACAAGCAGGCCCAGATTTAGGAATAGGCCACAGAGGCAACTGCCTCCAGAGCCAAATGTTTATAGGCGCCGAAGCATTTCCGCTGCTGCCCAAGTCTAAATCAAACTCTGCTGCTGTGCTTCATTTTTGGCACGACTCCGATGACAGCGCTAATAAAATATGAAAAACAGGCCGCACGGGGCCTTCCACAGCGCTTTTGCGCTGACAGGACCCTTTGGTGCTCTGCCACTCATATGGGTTTCCCTGCTAACAGGAAGTCCTTGTGGGAGGAAGGTGCAGAGCACCGCAGGATCCTGGCAGTGCAAAAGGGCTGTGGAAGGCCCCGCGCTGCCTGTTTCTCATATTTTGTTCCTGCTGCTTTCAGAACTGGTGCTGCGACTTCAAGGTGAGGGGGAGTGGGGAGGAGGGACGTACCCTATCTCCTCCACAGGGAGGAGAAGGAGGAAAACTCCCCTTCCCCCATTGTCTACAGGTGCATAGTGGCTTAATATGGCTATGCCTACATATGAATACTTCTCATCTCTCCTGTATCCCTTCTCATGACCTCTATTTGTTAGCCAAGCTGCTCCTATCTGTACCCTTCTCCTCCATTGCTAACCCCAGATTGTGCACTTTCTTTCGGCATTGAGTGACTGGTTTGGCCTCAGTGGGTTATTACATCACCTTGCTCTATCTCTGGCCTTTCTCGAGTCCTGCTTAAAGGCCTGTGCACTTGGCAGAGCACAGTTTTATCCACAGTTATGAGTACATTTTTTATGAGCATGCTTTATTTCTGATGCAGCAAAGAGTTTTGCACACAAAAAATGCAAAACTCATGCTAAGTATTAAACACATAAAACTATTTAATGCTTAGCACCCTCACTTGGAAATTTAATGCTAATGAAGCCATTTTCTATTACCTCCAAATTCACAGGCCGATTCAGATAGCCGTGCATCCAGTTCTCTAACACACAGGCTTCTTTATTTTTTAATTCCTGATGTAGTAAGATAATGTTATGCTAATGCATCAAGAGTTAAAAAGTGCATTTATTGAGTTAAAATGTGCATTTATCCTATGCTGAATGCACATTTTAACTCAGGATTAGGAGAGGGGGTGAGGCAGCCACCACCAGTCTCCAGGGTGCCTGCAGTTTAAAGCACTCAGAAGGACAGATTATTTATGACTTTCTGTGCCATCCATGCTGATCATCTAAATTTTGGGATAGGCTGTGGAGGGACTGAAGTCTGTTCTGGATTAGGGTTAGGCAGACCCAACTGGAAAATAACCAGTAGATTTTACTCACTTCTGATCTAGGGAATTTAGGTCCATTTGTGTACTCTCTAGTTTAGTTTTTGATCAAACATATGAATCCTTTAATAAGCACTCAAGGTTATGTCAACTAACTTTACAAAACCTCATTGTTGGTCTCATCAGGCTCTGCTTAGCTTGTTCAGAAAATGCCAACAATCAGTCCATTGATCAACTGCTCTCCCGGGTGAGTAAAAATAAGTACTATCTTTATTTTGGTAATCTGCTGTTCCAATAAGAATGATTTCTCATCCAAACAACAAAGCTGGCAATTGCATCAACATCAATCAAATTGGAAAACATTATCACTTCCAACTATTTGTTTGCTGTTTGCATGCACTAACAGGCCAATACAGTAAGGACGCGTTAGAAAGAGTGCGGCAGTGCCAGGCGCACCCTCATTTGCCGCGCGCACAGTTCGGATCACATACCGCTCGATACAGTATTTAAATTAGACGCAAATGCAAGCCGCGTCCAAAGCGCGTCCATGAAGCGGTAGGCCTGAGCAATCCATTTTACTGTATAGAGCGCTATACAGCGTCTATACAGTATCCTGGGTGCGCTGGTACCTGTCATTTCAAATGTCATTTGAAATGACAGGTACCAGGAAGTGGATGGTTCTCCTACGCTCGGGCATCGGGGATTGCCAGTCCGCTCTCCCCCACCTCCCGAAGCAAGGCACACAGCGAAAATCGACTCGACATGTTATTAAGCAAATGTGAATAAAGTGCCACAAAAGTAAACTTACTGCATGTGAATGACAAACAGTCCTCTCTCCCCTCCTCCCAAGGCGCGCACCGTGGTTCCCCTGCCTCCCGGGGGCAGCCGGCGGCGAAAGCCGCTTCCAGCAGCCCCCGCCGGCGAAGGTGATGAACGCACGCCTGTACGTGCAATTTGGGGTGCTCAAGGCAATGAAGGCGCATGAGCGCACACCGTGCGTGACGTCACGGCGTTCGGTCATGCACTTTCGCTGGCTTGAGCACCCAAATTGCACGTACAGGCGTGCGTTCATCCACCTTCACCGGCGGGGGCTGCTGGAAAGCCGCCAGCTGCCCCCGGGAGGCAGGGGGAACCACGGTGCGCGCCTTGTCATTCACGTGCAGTAAGTTTACTTTTGTGGCACTTTATTCACATTTGCTTTAATAACGTGTCGAGTCGATTTTCGCCGTGCACCTTGCTTCAGGAGGGGGGGAGAGAGGACTGTTTGTCATTCACATGCAGTAAGTTTACTTTTGTGGCACTTTATTCACATTTGCTTTAATAACATGTCGAGTCGATTTTGACCGGAGCCTGCCTATTGCTTGTCTCTCTCTGCTGGGGCTTGCCTGACGCTCCACACTACCGCAGGAGTAAGGGTAGGCGGTAAATTAGCAGGTTAAACGCGCGGCAAAACTACAGGTTAAAAAGGCGATAATCGGGGCGCATTTTACTGTATGGGAGGGAATAGCTAATCCGATCGTTTACATCTCATAAACATGACGCGGGCGGAAAGGGTTACCCGTTGATTTAAAGAAGCGGTAAGGATGGGTTTAAAAGGGATAGTGAATCGCGGGTTGGACTAACGCAGCCAAATTGTGAGTAGAAAGCGGGTTAGAAGCAGGGTAACCACGGCCGCACTTTACTGTATCGGCCTGTAAATGATCCAAGTTGTCCACCTCATCTTTGGTTTTGTTTTAGTCCATAATGATAAGTTGTTTTCTTTCCTCTCCAACTACTGTCATGTCATAGTGCATTGTTGAATGCAATATTACTGTTTTAGATTTCATGAGCACACATGAAACTAAGGTGAGATCCCCATAGCAAGCAGAGGACCTGATTCACTAAGGCATTTCTCCCATCTGTGTCTATGAAACAATACCTTGATGAATCAGGCCTATAGATGAATGAGAATTTCGCTTGTGGGAACAGATTGCTTTTCATTTGAAATGTCAGCCATGTTTCTTCTGACAGTGCCCAAATAGAAAAATTGCTAAGTGAAAGCCTGAACTAACTTTTTGCTGGTGAAAAAATGACCACCCACAGCATTCTTTCTTGATTTGTACTAAGGCCAAACAAGGTTTTGTACAGCATGGCTTCCTGTTTGTGTTCTTCTCCAGCTTGTTTGCCTAAGTACATATACTCATTCAGGGGTTACAATGTTCCCACATCACAGCACCACATCTTTTTAATGCCCTATTGTAAGGGTTTGCTTGTTACATACTATTTAAATGAGCAGCTACCTCTGAAAGCTACCAGCTGCTCGACCATAGTCAGGCATATGCCTGGGGCATACCATTTGCCAAGTTCCTCCACAAACAGTATCCAGAAATCATGAAAGACAGAACATTTGTCGGCAGCTCTCCTTTTCGCCCTCATAGCTTTATTATCGAAACACAGGTACATTACTATTTCTTGGAATCTTTCTAAACGTATTGTAACACAAAAGCAAAAATGTCATGTGTAAGGAGACAGACCACAACTCTTTCAGGGTTTCATGGCATCAGTGGAACAAGACAATCAGAATGAGGAGGCCTATATAGATCTTTGGTTCAGTATCATCCAGTTGCTTCCCTGCTTTTATGTTTTCTGGATGACTTTTGTTCCACTTCCTGAACTTACATTCTGTTTCCCTTTTTCTTTCACTCACAATTATTGACAAAATATTTTCAGGCATAAATAGGTCAGCTAATTGTGAAACTGTCTCTCTGGCTTGCTCATGTAGGTCCATTTTGTTCATGCGCACAATATCAATCATCTCATCTCGATCACAATGTCAGCTGCCATTTTGCTACACACCTGCTATAGAGCTTTTTGTCCCAACCTGTCTTTCCTGAATCTTACCAAGGCAGCATCACTGATGTTTTCAGGAGGTAATAGTTATGATTCCCTGTACTGTGAAGCCCTAATTCGCTCTTCTATCATGCCAGTCACAGGATACTCCTCTTCCCCGTACCACTAGAGAACTTGGCATCTTGATTGCTGGCAGCACCAAATCCTCCCCATCACTTCTGAATGAACTTTCATGGGATATGAGAACTTCAGGTTCAGAGCAGCTATCCCACACACTCTGGAAGAAAACCTGGATCATCATCATTAGAATATAACATGATTATCCATGAAAAATAGTCTGATCATTTCTTCTGGCTTGCAGCTCTCTGGATGGTAGAAAAAAATAGCATAATGGCTAAATGGCTAAAAGTTACCAGAAGAATGGCAATTATTTACCAAACCACTGTTCTTTGTAATTCCCTCCATTTAGAAATATGGAATGATAAAAATTACTTAAAATTTAGAAAAGAGTAAAGACAAGTCTGTTTGGTCAGACTTTTGAAAATGAATAGGTTTTAGATACTAACATGTTATTGCTGTTTTTATCTTTTAATATGCTATTTATTTGTTCTGTGTTGTTCTGTTAATGTATGTTTTTAACATATTGTTAGCAGCTAGGTTTATTAACACTTTTGGTTTGATGGCTTATGCTGATTTTAGTGAGATTGTGTATTATTGTTTTAGATTATTGTATTATTGTTGGTTATTGTTATTACTGTTTTATTTTATAATTATTGTACTAATGCTATATTATATTGTTTTAGGTGTTATTGAAATATAAAGGAACACAAAATCCCAATTGTCACCAAACATAAGCCAAAAAGGGACAAATAAATAAAACAAGGTTTCACAAAAATAGTCCATCCTATAATCCAGGTTTTAACAGGTTGTCAACAAGCCTGCTAGTTTTCCTCTAAAGATTAGGTCACATATCTTCCATCTTGATGAACTGTGTGGTCTTTCATCTTGATGAACTATGAGATGCTGCATTTGTCCAAGTGAAAACAAATATTTCCTCATTTCTCAGATAAGTACATAACCAATTTTTCATGACTCTGATGAAGCAGAAATGTGAAATATCTGCCAGTTGGGATTGGACTGGACATTACAAGTGTTTTAACTAGTTTTGTTCTCATTATCGATTGTTCTTTGAAGACGTTTCAAAGGATTTACATTTTCATTATTGGGAGTGCTTCTGCAGAGGTAAGGCCTTGTAAAACCTTTTGATTGTGTATGTGATATATACACAATGCTGGACATTTCTGACTACGCAAGCAAATGCCTCGAATAAGGCAACATAAATATATTTATATACAGAGATGTCTTGAAACAAAGGAAGAACTATGTACCTGCAAATAACAGAGCTGGCAAGGTGACTCTGTTTGGGGTTCACAGCTTTATTGTCCATATTCCCTATCAGCATTGTATGTGTATCAAAAGAAGTTTGTCTGTTCAGTATGAAGCTAACCAAGGCTGACCTGTTGCATTTGAGAGAAAAAAAACAAAAACGGAGTGCTGAAGTAGTCAACTGGCCACACTGAGAAAGGATTGCTTTCTCTGCTAATTAGGAAAAGAAGCAGTTAAGCTTTTGGGCCATCATGGATCTCTGATACTCTCTACCTACTTCTTACATGGGGAAGAAATTTTGCAATTAATGTTACTAGATTGCAATTGTCTCCCAGATGTGCTAGTTTAACACATCTTTCCTAAGTACATCACTTTGCACTGTCCCATTGTGAGACAGCCACAAATAATCTTCTAGCTACCAGGAAAAGAGCTTAACACAGAGGAAGGTATGGGCATTTGTTCTTACAGTAACAATTGGTTTGTATGCTAGTGCTTCACTGGTTTTATAACTGCAATATATTTTTCTACTTGTAATCTTTTCTGAATCCCTAACCCTGTAAGTTCTGATTACTAAATTACTGTAGTTATAGCAGTAAGATCATTCTGTTAGTTCTAAAGAAATCCCTAATACAATTTCTATTTTCTAAGACAGTATGGTTTATTTTCTGATAAACTCAAATTATAAAGGTATCGTCGTGTATATGACTATACCTTTATAATATATATTGCCAAAATTACCTTTATAATATATATATATATATACATATATATATTTATATAGTTATATACACGACGATACCTTTATAATTTGAGTTTATCAGAAAATAAACCATACTGTCTTAGAAAATAGAAATTGTATTAGGGATTTCTTTAGAGCTAACAGAATGATTTTACTGCTATAACTACGGTAAGATATATATATATATATATATATATATATATATATATATATATATATATATATATAAAATATACCTTTATAATATTCATTGCCAAAATTATTGAAAAAAAATTGACCACTCCCAACTCAGTGACCACCTGGAAGAAAACAACATCCTACTCCCCACACAATTCGGCTTCAGGAAACACCTGAACACTGAGTCACTACTCCTTTCATTATACGACACCGTGCTCAAAGGTTTTGAAAATGGACACAGTTACCTTTTAGTCCTACTGACCTATCAGCAGCCTTCGACACGGTAAACACTCAATCATGATTGAACATCTCGCCGAAATTGGTACAAAAGAAAAAACCCTACAATGGTTCTTATCCTATCTATCACAAAAAACCTACCAGGTGTCGATCAATGACACCTCTCAAAGAAAATAAACCTTGACACCAGAATTCCCCAAGGCTCTGCTCTATCTGTGACACTCTTCAACATTTATCTGCTCGCGATATGCCACTTCCTCTCAAACCTTAAACTGACGCACTTCATATATTCAGATGATATCCAAATACTAATCCCAATACACAACACTCTGGAAGACACCTACAAAAAAAACAGCCAATTACCTCACAAAATAAAGCAAATACTAACCAACAAAAAACTCATCCTAAACTTCGATTAAGACAGAAATAATCATACTGGATAGAAAGAACAACGCTCCTCAACTACCACCACTCAACTTAATGAACCAAAAAGTGGCAATCTACCCTGTCACTCATGCCCGCAACCTGGAGTCATAATTGACAATGAAACTATCCTTCAAGAACCACATCACTACTGAAATCAAAGATGGATATCACAAGCTCCTAACCCTATGATGTCTAAAACCTTTCCTTTCCCCCAACGACTTCAGAACCAGTCCTTCAACTACTCATCTTCTCCAACCTAGATTACTGCAACTCCCTGCTATTCAACCTACCCCCTCACCACATCCGACCACTCCAAATCCTCCAAAACACAGCCGCCAGAATACTCACTGGAACTAAGAAACACGATCACATCACTCCAACACTTATATCACTACACTGGCTCCCAATAAAATACAGGATAGAATACAAAATACTATCCATATTACACAAAATAATATATGAAAAACAAAACAAACTGGCTAAGTACATCTATAAAACTACACTCTCCAAACAGAAACCTACGCTCGGCTAACAAAGGTCTATTAAAGATTCCAACTACTCGTTCCAAACAACTTACCTCAACTCGGAAGAGAGCCATATCCCTAGGAAGCCCTAAACTCTGGAACACCCTCCCAACCAAACTTAGAACACAGCAAAATTTAAAAACCTTCAAAAAAGAACTAACAACCTGGATGTTACCAAAGCCTACCAAAACACCCAATGATTCTGAGATATTACTTCCCTCCTACTGGCCCTATGCAAACATCTAGAACCAACACAAGCAACATAATAGAACACATAACTGAACCTGTATAGTTTGAACATCCGATTCAATATCTATGTTAACAATCGTATGAATCTTTTGAAACTCTGTTAACAATTGAAACTTTGTAAACCGTTGTGATGGCAAAATCAAATGAACGGTATATAAAACCCGATAAATAAATAATAAATAACTAAATAAATAAATAAATAAAATATATATATATGAGAGAGAGGACAGAGAGAGAGAGAACAATAGAAAAACTAGCAGAAAATTTTTTTTAACAAGGAGGAGCCTAGTATATATCTATATCTATATATATATATATAAAACACAATAATCAGGCAATGTGTGTCACTAACCAGAGCTTAATTTATACTAAGAAAAAAACCTCGATTTTGATCCTTTAAAAGTGAGTATGCTGCGGGAGAAAGCCGTTTAGGGCGAGCACGGTTGTGCTGCTGAGGTAGTTTTTTACATTTGGAGAAGACGCACATAATTTCTGTGCGTGGATTGAAGTTTTAAGATGCAACATATTGGGGCGGATTTTCAAAGGGTTATGTGCATATATTACATGCGTAACCCCGAAAACCCGCTCCTGCGCATGCTCCAAGCCTATTTTGCATAGGCTCGGCGATGCGCGCAAGCCCCAGGACGCGTGTATGTCCTGGGGCTTGACAAAAGGGGCAGGGCGTGGCGGTCCAGGGCAGGGCGGGGGCGTGGCCAGAGGGCTCCGAATGCCTGCTAGGCCAGGGAATCACGCACCGGCACTTGGCTAGCGCGCGCAACCTACGCCTGCCCAGAGGCAGGCGCAACTTAAATAATAAAGGTATGGGGGGGATTTAGGTAGGCGAAGGGGCGGGTTAGATAGGGGAAGGGAGGTGAACATGCAGGGAGGTGAAAGGAAAGTCCCTCCGAGGCTTCGGAGCAGCCTCGGAGGGAACGGGGAAAGCCATTGGGGCTCCCCTATGGCTCGGCGCGTGCAAGGTGCACAAGTGTGCACCTCTTGCGAGCACCGACCCTGGATTTTATAACATGCACGTGGCTGTGCGCGCATGTTATAAAATCGGGCATAGATTTGTATGCGCCGGGTTGTGCGCACAAATCTACGCCCGCAAATAGGTTAGAAAATCTGGTCCATTATGTAAACGTAAGAGATTGTAGTGGGTTACCCGGTCAGAGCATTTATGAGTCTTCTATCAGAATCAAGTCATTCATTAAAACTACATGCTTCTTAAACTCAGGTAGATCTTAAGGTTCCCCCTACAGAAACTTGGGGGGTAGCCTGATAAGTATTTTGGGGTGTCCAGTCCATCCGTTTGTTCCCCTGAGGAAGCCAGTTTGGCAAAACAAGGGCCTTGTTGGGATAATCTAACAGCATATATGAGGAACATCTTCATTACAATGGGATTTGTAATTAGTCATTCAAGAGGAACATCTTGGTTTAAATCATCAGTATTGATCGGTTGTTATGTATTGAATGCTAATATATTGTTACATGGCATTCCCCTTTTTTTCAAATCTTCGGATTTCATATTGAATGAATGTTATATTGTGGGTTACAGATATGTTGTTGATTGTTGTCAATAGATTTGGGCCATGTATAGAATGAATGGCGTATTTTGGGTAATATACAAAATGATTGTTACATTGTGAGAGATAAATGTGTTGTTTATTGTTCTTTATATTATGTCAAGTGTATCATTAGAGCTGTATGTATTAAGATTACGCAGATCTTTTTCATTTGATATATAAACATGATGCTATATATGAATAATTAAACAAATGTTTTTGTAATAGAAATTATTCTCTCATTTTTTTCTTTTATATATTTTGTGCTGGTTTGTAATGAAAGTGCTTTTGTCCCAAATCGGGGGGCTCCCCGAATGAAACAAACCTTATTCGTTTGTTTCATTTTTAAAAAATGCATTGGGCCTAGTTCTGGGCCCAAAACAGAGGCCTTGCCTAGGGCATAGGCTGAGGCCCAAAGCAGGGACCATAGCCTAGGCCTGACCATGACATTGAGGCCTCACCGAGGCACCTTAAAATAAAAAAATAAGGACTTTCCTGATCTGTCAGGTTCTGTCAAAGGCTGGGTCCCGAGGCCTAATATCATGACCTGATCCGGGGGCCAGGTCCCAGCACCCAGACACAGGACTGATGCTGCAACCTGACCCAGAGGCCAGACCCAACGCTGGGGCCCAGACCACACCAGGCCCAACATGATGATCTGATCTGGAGGCCAGATCTGGAAGACCAAGACCCAGGCCTGTCATCAGGGCCTCAACCAGGAGGCCAGGTCTTGATGCCTGGGCCTTGCCCAGGGTCAGGCCCAGGTCTTGGTGTCCATGCCTGGGAGCTCCCCCATCCAATGTCTTTGGTTCTTCACTGCCAAATATGGCGTCCATTGGGGGTCACACTGGAGTGAATTAACTCTGGTGTATTCATCCCCGCGGACAGTGCCATTATGATGTACACATTGCTGGTGTCAGCCTCTGAGTCTGGTCACGGTGTTGGGACCTGGCTTCCAGGCCAGGTAACGGAATCAGGCCTGGGTCTCAGCTGAGGGCCCAGTGCCGGGACTCAGCCTCTGGGTCAGGCCGAAGCCTCAGCTTTGAGTAGGCCAAGATGACAGTGAGCTACCGAGACCTCAGCCTATACAAGGCCGAGGCTTTGGCCTTGGCCTAGACTGAAGTTGATGGATCCTTACCAGACCAGGTAAGTGGGGTCTGTGGGTATCCTGGCCCGGCATTTTGCGGCAAGAGGCCTCGTTTTCATTTTTTGTTCTTTTTGGGAGGGAGGTTGTTAGATTTGTTTTTTCTCACAAATGAAAACGAATCAAATAATCTATGAACTGAAATTTGTGGGAAAAAACCTCCCAAAAATGAATTGAATAACAAAAACGAACATTTTTTCTCTGCGCTTCCCTACAAATCAACTCTTTTAGCTATACCTTTCATCTATTATAATGACTACAAAACTTTAGTGTTGTCAATTTTTATTATGAATACCTCAGAATGTTTCTATAACACCATCCCCCTAACCCCCACCCCACTTTACCAACCCCCCCTCCCAATTCAAAATGTGCCCCATACAGTGGTACATATATAGTGTCAGTCTGATTCTAAACTGAGGCACTCTCTTTCTCTCTCTCTTGTATTAATCTGTGTGTGAAGCAAAAAATAGCGCAGGTGCAATAAATTGCCTATGCAGGTAAATTAGACTAACCATGCCCCCCTTTTTTTTTTTTATCACGGGTGCTATTTTTGCTACATTTTTAGCATTTTGATAAATCTAGGCCTAAGTTAGCTGCATAACTTTAGACTTGCTTAGAAGCATATGCCTCCATTATAGTTGCCTAGCAAGGGCTGAGGCATTAGCAGAAGCACTGGTCCCGGATTGCATTAGGAGGGTACCACCAATCTTTGTGACCAACTTCAAATAAAGGTACAGGATGGGAGAGAGGGGGGTAGAATGTACAGGGTTGGAGTAGGCATTGGAGAGGGGAATCTGGAGCCCATGAGATTTATTTTTTAAGTATAAGGGGAAGTAGGAGCAGGAGTTGGGGGAGGAGCCCCTCCTGGCCCCACTAGTTGTTTGTTAACATTAAATGGGCCATTTTTGTGGGGTGGCAAGTTTGGCCTTTGCAACTCAGGTGGGAGGGAGGCGGAGGACAGGCTGCAATGTGAGTTCTTTATTGAATATATCCAGTTAAGTCTAAAGTTATCCGGCTATGATTAATTAGATAACTTTAATCGGGGATATTCAGTGAGACTTTTATCCCACTTAATATCCAGGACACGTTATCTGGCTAAGTTTAGTCGGATAACTTGTTTACTAAATGTCCTACTAAATATGTACCCAAGAAATTTTTGGTACACATTAAGTCTTTAAGATTTCCATTTTACTATTGGAGTTTTTATAAGCACTGCCGGTGAAATCAGTAAAAGAGTGCAGAAATATCCTACATCTGATTGCTAGATAAATAGTTTAAATCCTATCTAGTAGTGAAATACATTATTTCACCCTTTTTTCTGGTCATGGATTCAATTCTTCTCTAGGATTTCAATTTCCTCCTTACTTTTCCAGCTCTAGAAAGTGAACATCTGGTGCTATTTGAGATTTTCAAATTACAACTGTCATTCAAAGGAATATTTGGAAGATACCCAAGATAGTCATAAAGATATTTTTATGGTCTTAAAAAAGATATTTGGAGAGTGCAGGAGGAAGAGCTGACATAGACACTCAAGTAACCCATGTGTTCTACCTATGGACCTGCCCATAAAAGGTTATTCACCCCCAAACATAGGTGCCCTTTATTCACAGAGCTCTCAGATATGCTTTCTCCTGTCTCAAGCAGGAAGACATTTGGGCTGGAACACTGATATCGCAATGCAGATCCAATTAAAAGGATTCATTTTGACACTTCATTTCCCCCCCCCCCCCCTTGGACAAAATAAGAAATCTACCTGCAAAAATTAATTGTGTTTTACTCTTATGCCACCAGAGGAAATCCATAACAATCATCTGCTAGTTTAAATCAATGGCTATCTTTTCCTTTCGGAAAACTATTTCAAAGGGACAATGTCACTTTCCCTACAGGGGGGGGAAATAACTTGGCCATGACCAGAATCTCTACAGTATTCTTCACAACATGTATACTACCTCTATTGTTTTCAATTAAGCTCTCTCTTTCATATACAGTTGTACTTACAGCTCAGCACTCAAATTTCATTTACTATACATGGTTCTGCACAACACAGCTCATGCATAAAATAAGAGACATAAGAAGTAAATCAATCTTCCATTACTTTAATCTCGCTTCTTTCAACAGAGAAAAATTACCCCCCCGGGGGTACAGAGGAAGAGCTTTTGCATGACCTCCTGTGGATTCCAGTATTGGTTGCCTAACACCTGCTTAAAGAAAGAGGGCAGCCCTGGTTCTCCAGCAATGACTTAGGAAGGTCTTGTTATCGCTGTCCTCAGGGTTAGTGAAGTAATGAATGAAACGACGTGAGATCCACAGCTGTTACCCAAAGGACAGCTTAAAGTATCCATGACTATTCAGAAACAGGCAAAACACATGAGATTTTTAATGAAGGCAGGGATCTGCGACTTAACCTCCTATATATTGCAGTGATGATCTATGGCTTCGTGGCCAGTGTCACTGTATGTGGGGAAAGCTTATATGATTCTCTTATAATGCAGTCTATCCTTAAACTGCAGTCACTTTGATGCATGCCATATCCCACAAAGTTTTTAACCACCTTGCCAGTGGCACCTGCAAAAGCCCGGGATTAGAAACAATGATCAAGACTCAAGCTGGCACCATTTGAGATGGAAGAAATTTAACAGTGGTGCCAGACTCGGTCTGCTGGTGCCATTTCTAAGCATACCTCAGGCGGGACGGGTATGACAAAATAGCTCTTGCCCTGAGAAAAACAATATGGTAAAAGGCTTCAGAGAGCTGGGGAGGGAAGCCTGGGAGGGTTTTTTTTTTTTCTCTCTGATAGGACTGGTCATCTTTGTTTTGTTTAGTTTTTCCTTTCATTTTTTTTTTTCTTCATTTTTTAAAAATGTTAAAAGAGACAACAAATGAAACAAAAATAACAAAATGAAAAAATAATGTCTGTGCCCCTAATAATGTCAGTCATTAAACCCCCTTACCCTTCCCTGTTTTTTTCCCATGTGACTTATCAAAACTAAAGATCTTCCTACAAATCTTGCTTTTTTGTCTGGCCAGGAATGATACTTCTGTAGCAACATTAGGCTTTACACATTACTCCTGAGTTTTCAAAGGAGCCATCATTCTGGGTAATAGCTTTGTCAATTGGGATTTGATACTCTTTAGAGCTAGGGCTGTTATACATAGAGATATTACTGTAGCTGCTGACACATGCTAAACTTGGCGGCGATCAGTTAAGAAGGTATTAGCTGCTGTGTCATTTCCCCAGCTGTAACAAAACCATGCAGACACAGTACTTTATAAAACAATGTATATGGAATATATTCTCATTTCACAGACAGTTGGCTAAACCACAGAGACCATAGTCTCTTGGAAAAGTCTGTACAATAATGAATCACCTCAGAACTGTCTTACCGTAAAGCTATTAACACACATAAATCTACAGACAAAAAATTATTAAATGGTTATATTTCTTTTCAGCAGGCTGAAATACAGTTGAATGCAAATTTCTAAATAACATATACTTAATTCTATATGAATCCTTTTGACTTTTTATCTATAAAATATTTCTTGTAGCAACAAATGTAAGTGATGTCTGTTAAAAAAAATATAGTATTTTCTTATAGGCAATTCAGATATGCAGCTCTAATTTGGCTTTCTTGTAAATGAGTTGCAGTACCTATAGGAAGGCCCAACTGAAACTCATTACTGAGAAAGTTAAATGAGTAATAAGTTTGCTGAACAATGAATTACCTAATGTGCAATTATTAATAGATAGGAGCTGTTAAATAAAAGAGCAGGAAACATATTTACTATTATTATGGCAAACTTGATACAAATAGTACAGAGACTAAAGACGCGTAAACTTTCAAAATTAGATTCATGAAAAAAATCCAATAAACATGCATATCCCAGCAAACTTGGATTTATCTGCACATCTAACTTCTCTAATATAGATCAGAGGATAATCAGCCAGTCCAACAAAATTCACAGTGAATTTCAGCAGTTAAACATTGAATTCTGTCAAAACACACTACAGTTTAAAAAATAAATACTCATCCACTTCCACTTTACCTGTGAACTGGGGGGAAATCCAATTTGTTTCTTGCCACATTCAAGTTACTATAAATGTATAAGCAAACAGGGGCCTATTCACTAAAATGATTTCTCCCATTCTGTGTCTATGGGAAAAATGCTTAGCTAATGACCCACCATAGCTGGTTACACCTGAAACAGAGTGCAGCTCTAAAGTTTTAGCTTTCAAAGCTTTGGCTGGTCAGACACTATAAAATAGGATTTTTAAAGTGAATCCACAAAAACTCCTTATCCCTGAAGAAACTAGGGGTGTTCACAAGATACATTTTATTTGTTTTGTTTTTCCTGTGGGGGGGGGGTTGTTACATTTTAATTTCATTTTGAATTGATTCATTACTTAGGCTCATAAAATGCACTTTTAAAGGCACCCACCTAGAACAACTGGTTTGATATAGGCGGGAAATAAATGTTTTTAAATAAATAAACATGCAATTCTGTACAAGCAAAAACTTGCTTTTATGTGAGTAAAGATGATTTTACGTGCATAAAAAAATATATATGCGCATAAAGTAACAAAATATAGCCAATGCACATTGCTAGAAGACACCTAGATTCGCGGCCAAGTCACCTCTGCTTGTAATTATTCATAAAATAAATGATTTTCAAATGTCTTTTGCACATTGTATGAAAGCACAGATTATATTAATCAAACACCTAAATAAGGATAATGTAAATAATAGAAAAAAATAAAGAGTTCCCCCTCCCCTGAGCAGAGCTGTGCTGCCTAGCTGCAGGAGGAGGTTACACTGGATCAAGGTTCAAACCTGCCCCCTCCCCCTCCAAACAAGGAAGAACAAAGAAAGAAAAAGAAAAGAATATCAGAAAGCACTAGGAGTCCAGTGCTTGTTGTACAAGAGACAGGATGCACATGTTGGGAATACGTAAGAAAACTTGAGGAGCGGTGGAAAGTTTGGCAGCTGGGATTCACTTTCAGTGCCAGGAAGTGCAGAGTCATGCACTTGGGATGCAGAAATCCAAAGGAGCTGTGTTTGATGGGGCAAAAGACTCATGTGCACGGCAAGAGACCTCGGGGTGACAGTGTCCGACAATCTGAAGGCAGTGAAGCAATGTGACAAGGCAGTGGCTAAGGCCAGAGGGATGCTAGGCTGCAAAGAAAGAGACATAACCAGCAGGAAAAAAAGAGGTGGATGATAATGCCACTGTATACGTCTCTGCTGAGGCCTCACCTAGAATACTGTGTTCAGTTCTGGAGACCGTGCCTCAAAAAGGAGAAAGGATGGAAGCAGTTCAAAATGGTGCTGGGTCTGCATCAAAAGCCCTATGAAATGAGACTGAAGGACTTGAATATGTATACCCAAGAGAAAAGAGAGAGAGGGGAAATATGATAGAGACTTTTAAATATCTGAAAGGAATTGATGATGCCCAGGAATCAAACCTTTTCCAATGGAAAAAAAAAGTTGTAGAACTAAATATTAGGGATGTGAATCGTTTTTTGACGATTTAAAACAATTGTCAGATATATTTTAAATCGTCAAAAATCGTTAGAGCCGCGATACAATAACAATTCCCCCGATTTATCGTCAAAAAAATCGTAAATGGGGGAGGGGGTAGGGCACCCCCTCCCCCAAAAACCGGCACACTAAAACAACCCTAAAACCCACCCCGAACCTTTAAAACAAATCCCCCACCCTCCCGAACCCCCCAAAATGTTTTAAATTACCTGGGGTCCAGTGGGGGGGTCCCGGCGCAATCTCCCACTCTCTGGCCACGGCTGCGTTAAGAGAAATGGCGCCCGTATGACATAGTGAGGGCAAAGGTAGTGCCGGCGCCATTTTGAATATTGGCAATACGGCCCGCGTGCAGGAGGTCGCTCCCGGACCCCCGCTGGACTTTTGGCAAGTCTTGTGGGGGTCAGGAGGCCCCCCAAGCTGGCCAAAAGTCCTGGGGGTCCAGCGGGGGTCCGGGGGTGATCTGCACGCATGACGTCGGGAGCCAGGAACCAAAATGGCGCCGGCGCTACCTTTGCCCTGTCACATGATAAGGGCAAAGGGCCACCGGCGCCATTTCTCTTAATGCAGCGGTGGCCAGAGAGCGGGGAGATTGTGCCGGGACCCCCCCCACTGGACCCCAGGTAATTTAAAACATTTTGGGGGGGTTCGGGAGGGTGGGGGATTTGTTTTAAAGGTTCGGGGTGGGTTTTAGGCTTCTTTTGGTGTGCCGGTTTTCCCGCCCTCCCCCGATTTACGATTTTTAACGATTTTAAAAAAAAAACAAAACATGACGATCAGATTTCCCTCCCCCCCAAGCCAAAATCGATCGTTAAGACGATCGATCACATGATTCACACCCCTACTAGATATCATGAAAGAAAGCTCTAATGGGGTAGACTCAGAACAACATCAGGAAATATCTTCATGAAAATAGTGGAGGATACATGGAATGCCCTCCCGGAAGATGCAGGGAAGATAAAAACAGTAACGGAATTCAAAAGGGCATGGGATTTGTTTTAAATGTGCTACTTGCTAACTTCATGTGCGTCCCCCTAGTCCTTGTATTATCTGAAATAAATAAACACATATCCTCTGCTGATATAGACAGTATAATAGTTTGTTTTTACATCTCCTGATCCACATCATAGGAACTGAAGAAAAAAAAGGAAATGGAAAATTATAATTTCTACCTGAATAGTTGAGTAGAGATGTTGGTTTTTACTCAATGTCCATAATAGAGTGGGCAGCAAAACTTAGATAATTCATATATGAGCAGAGCTTTAAAGTTATAAAACTTCCTTAACTTGTTAATCCATGCTCTAAACACCAGACAACACCTCCCTTGGTGTAGCCTCACCCGGGTGAGTTCAAGGAATCACAGGTTCACCCTCAATTCAAGGACTAAGTCTGTATAAATACTGTTCAATCTTTTTTTTTTCCCCAACTGGCAAATTCTCTGTAGAGGGGAAAGATAAACCTCCAGGGTCCTGAGCATTAGGTTGATTCTGTTCTACTTGCCAATAAATAATCTGAATACTGTAATGGTGTTCCATCATAAACTTTATTAAATAAATAGTTCAGAGATGAAAAGTAGTATGGCACTAGAAGTAAGCCTCTCAGATAAGGGTAGATTTTCAAAGATGCGGGCGCGCATCCATGTGCACGCGCTACCCAGCACACACATGGACGCCCGATTTTATAACATGCACGCACAGGGTCCGCGCGCAAGGGGGTGCACACTTGTGCATCCTGCGCGCGCTGACGTCCGCGGCCTTCCTCAGTTCCCTCCCAGTCCGCTCCAATTTTGGAGCGGACTGGGAGGGATCTTCCCAACCCCCTACACTAACCTCCCTTCTCCTAACCTACCCACCCCTTGGCCCTAACCTAGCCCCCCCTAAATCTTTATTTCACCTTTTGCACCTGCCTCGAGGCAGGCGCAGGTTGCGAGCGCTGGCACCCTGCTGGCACGTGATTCCCCCGGCACAGCGGCAAATGACCGCTGTGCTGGGGGCCCCTAAGACCAGCCCCGCCCCTTTCCCGAGGCCCTGGGATTCACGCGTGTGACTGGGCCTTTGAAAATTGGCCCGGCATGCGTAAGGCCGGTCACGCACGTAACGCTTTGAAAATCTACCCCATAGTGTTTATAAAGGAATTTCAAATGTAAATCTTAAAATCTGTGGTCTATTAGAGGGCCATATTCAAGTGGGTTTGTCTAGATCAATTCTGAGTTAGCCAAACAAACCCTGAGGTTTAATTATCTGGTACCTATAACTGGATAAATTTTATCTGGCTAAGTCACAAACCGGAAAAAAATTATCTGGAGAAGTTGGAGGCATTACCAAGGTGAAGTTAACTTAAGAGTTAGCTGAATAACTTATCTGGCTAAGTCTGGACATGCCTCAGAGCAGGTTTAAAGTTATCTGGGTACTAGACCTGGTTACCTTTACCTTAATTGACCATATTCAAAATATAGCTGGTTAAGTAGCAGAAATTTTATTTTTAAATCCTAGTTGGCCTGCTGGCTCAAACTCCTGCCCCCAACCCCACTAAATGAGTGAAACTTATGTTGGGCAATGCACCCGATTCCCCCTTTTAACCCCAAACTCCCAAAAGCTTGTATAAAAGTTGCAGGCCTGTCAGTCCGAGGAGCCCTCCTAACACTTACTCAAAAAAATATTGGTTTCTGGGCCTCCCTCTCCCACAACCCCCACCCAAACTCTCCCACCCCATTTGACAACCCCAAAATCCCCCACAACTGCCAGCTGACTATCTACTCTTCTCAACAAACTGCCAGACTGGAAAAGAATCCATCGGACGGAGTACCTGTGAATGATATTTTAAAAAACTCAAATCCTCACTCCTCTCTCCTCTCTCGCTCTCTCTCTCTGGACTAGGAATAGTGAATAAAAACATTTGTCCCAACAAAAATCACACAATGCACACACAGATCAAAAAAAGAGAGGAAAATTATGGATTTACTAATTAAGACACTTAATCAGGGCTTTGGGACTTACTTTACAAACTTAAGAAAACTAAAAGGAACAGTTCTATTCTATCAACTGCAAATTAAAAAATCCACACAGACACTAGAGGACACTTGCTTATATGTAAGCATGAATAAACCATTGCAGCAGCCTCCAGTCGGGGGAGAGGGGGGGCTATGGCAAAGATGGTATCAACTCAGTCTTTGGGATATACCCAGCCAGTAGGGTTTTCAGGATAACCACAAAAAGACAGTAACTTTTAAACCGGCACACATTGGTACACGTGCGTCAGCCTGTGCCCAGGGACACGCCATTTTATAACATGCGCACGTAACATGTTAGCAGATTGCATAAAGGGGCTATATAAATGTTAAACAGGAAGGGAGAGAGAGCGGACCCTTGTGCTACTCCTGTCTCGATTTTGAACATTTCTGAGCAGTTTAGGCCTATCCTAACGTGATTAGTATGATCTCTAAGAAAAGAAGTGAACCATTTCGGGACTGTCCCTGAAATACCTAATGAGGCGAATAGTGTTAGAAGAATATTCAGTATCGAAGGCGGCTATGATATCAAGGAGAATAAGAATGTAGCCTGTATCGGCATCAAATCCTCAAATAGTGTCAAAGGAAGATAAGAGAAGGGTTTCCGTATTGTAGCCTTTTCTGAAGCTGTGTTGTCGAGTTTAAGATGTTATTATGTTCAAGGAAATCTGTAAGCTGGTGAAGAACAACTGATTCAATGAGTTTAGAAAGGAAAGGCAAATTAGAAATTGGGCGGAAATTTAAGTCACCAGGATCTGTTAATTATATTTTTGAAACTGGAATGGTCACTGCATTCTTTCTTTAAAAGGGCCAGTATTTCATTAGAGGATAAAAACAGATTTACTATTATGACCAGTTGCAGTAGAAGGCTTTCACTTGCTTTTTTTTAATATTGCTGTGGGACTTGGATTCATTGGAAAGACTTAGATTTTAATTTTAGAATTCTGTGAATAGTATCTGAAGCAACTGACATGAAGGTGTCCCATGAGTTAATTTCAAAGGCCTGGTTGATTATAAACATTGGTATATGTGAAAAGGAGTTGAATATGTTTTTACTTTTGTCTATGAAAAAGTTTCCTAGCTGATTGCAGAATTCTGTCAAGGATGGGATCCTACGTGCTGTTTGTTTTCAAATAAGTGATTGACTATGTTAAAAAGTGTGTGTGTAGTTGTTAGAACCTTTTAAACATTTTTTTTTGTAGAAAAAGCTTTTTTTGCATTATTGATTTTGGTCTTTTAAATAGATACTATAGATGACTTTTCTTTGTGCTATTGTATTCTTCGGTGTGCCAGACATCTAAGGTTTTGTTTCTTTTTTTTAAATTTCAGTGTATACCAAGGGGTATAATGATTCCATTTTTTGCATGTGGACATTAAAGGGGCAAACTCTTCTAGACATAGATCTATAGATTCTTTCCAGTTATTAACTGCAGTCTGGATATCTGCAGAGCTGGTAAATGTTACTTTAGGGATGAAAGACTCAGGGGTAGATTTTCAAAGGGGTACGTGCGTAAGATACACGTGTACCCCCCGAAAACCTACCCCAAACCCCCCCTGCGCCGCAAGTCCCGGGACGCACGTAAGTCCCGGGGCTTGCATGGAGGGGCGGTGTGGGGGGCGTGTCGGGGGCGTGCCAGGAGTGACGCGGCGTTTCGGGGCGTGTTGGGAGTGACGCAGCATTTCGGGGGCGTGTCCGGGGGCATGGTTCCGGCCCGGGGCGTGATAGCGGCCCCTGGACCAGTCCCCGGACCGGAACATGGAGCACGGCAGCCGGCCCGGCGCACATAAAGTTAAGCCTGCTTCCAGGCGGATTTTAATGGCTATGCGCGTATCTATTGAAATCCTGTGTACTCTTGTTCGGCCTGGTGCGCGAATAAAAGTACGTGTGCACAGATTTATAAAATCTGCCCCTCAGTGAAAAGGTTTGAGTTTATGAAACCTCTTCGCAACACATTATCCGAAGAGAGATCCTTATGAGAAGCCATAGCAAGAATTAAAAACACATGAGAGAGAGATGAGATGATGATCTGACCAGGGAATAAGTTTGTGCTTCACTGCATTCAGATCACCAGACACTATTACCCTAAGGTCTTTCTCCTAGTCCGTGCACATTAGTCTTTCACCCCCATCACATACAGTTTTGGATTACTGAATCCCAGATGTATGATTCTGCACTTCTTGGCATTGAATCCCAGCTGCCAAGTCTTCGACCACTCTTCAAGCTTTCTTAAGTCACTTTTCATTCTCTCTATTCCTTCAGACATGACCACTCTATTGCAGATCTTAGTATCATCCACAAAAAGACAAACTTTCCCTTCTATCCCTTCCAAATGTTGCTTAAAAAGATAGTGAACAGAATCGGTCCCAAAACTGATCCCTGCGGCACTCCACTTAACACCTTTCTCGCTTCAGAGTAGGTTCCATTTACCTTTTCATGCTGTCTATTCCACCATCTTAGTGCTGAGTCCCAAAATAAAGCTATTGTTATATTAGGGAGAGAGTAACAGATAATAGATCATCTTCATGGGATCTGTCAGATATTTGAGATCTAGACTGGCCACTGTTGGAGACAGGATGCTTGGCTTGATGGACTTTGGGCTTCACCAGCATGGCATTTCTTATGTTCTGGAAGGAGAAGAGATCAAAAGTAAAAAGACAATGCCTTATAGATTTATGAATGTTTTTCTCTAGAATAGTATTTTATATCTACTTAGATGTGAGTCTGATAGGGTTAGCAGACCTGAATCTGAAAGAGGAAATAAGGAAAATTGTGTTGGCAGAAGATATCTATTGTTCAAGGTGGTGGAAAAAGAAAGCTCTAAAGCTCTTAAGGAGAAATAGTGTAGTCAGCATGAATCAACAGAAACTGACTTGTCCATCTTTTGGATCCTTAAGGTTGGGGCTCTATGAGAAAGAGCAGGACTGGAATCTTCGTGGCCTCAAGCAGGTGACCGTTAAAATCATTTGAAACTTGTTCTCATTGTATCTAAACACTGTCATCTGTTATTTTGTGTCAGTTATTGAATCAAGAATTATGGTATGAGGTAGATAGATAAAGCACAAGGCATGCTTACTCACCCATTCTACTAAACATTCTCCATTGGGAACATCCAATAAGTGACTCCATAGCTACAACTAGTATCCCCAAGACCCCTCCAGTATGAAGGTATAATGGGCCATGAAAACTACCAAGAAGCCAATACTACAAATATTTGTACTGTGAAAAAATAGATGAAATTTCTCTACAGGAACATTTGCGAGCTTAATCAGAACATCTCAAATTTTGCACTGTCCAAATATAAATATCAGACTATTTCCAAATCATTGGAAGCAACATTGTGACCTCCATGTGATATCTTGGCAGCATAATAGATCAGGGCATCAAGGTTATTAGTTTACAGGTAGATATCTTCTTTCCAGTTTGACACTCAGATACTCAGATATAAGTATTCCAAGATGCAATGTCTTCAGAACCAGAGATGGCAAGGATGGTTTGTCATTTATCAACAGCCTTTTAAAGAAAAAAAGCCACATCTTTTAAAAGTTGGATGACCTATTTACCTGACGATTATCTGGTCTGGCCACCTGGACACTTTTTGTGTAAAGTTTGTCCACTGAGACATCAGCCCATATGTTGACATTTCAGCCCCTTAAATAAGATGACATCATTTCTGTTCCACCTGCTCCCCTGAAAAGTTGATAGTGCCTGCATTTCTTTGAAAATACTTTTATCTGCATAAATGATACAGAATGCATTTGATTTATATAGCCTTCACTGCTGTCTTTCATAACTGCTTTGTGATAAAAACCTATTTTTAAACTTCACATCTTGCCTGTTTTTCTATTTTTTCAGTGGAAGAAGTTCTTAACTTATTATACATCCTTCCCAACAATGGTAATCATACATAGAGCTAGGTGAATCTTTTATGGTTTTGTTTGAAAACAACAATCTGTTACTGTCAAGAAAGAAATAAAGAGCCCAATATTCAAAAAAAATGCATTGAATGCATTGAATAGATAACTTATCTGCAATAAACATCCACTGAATATCCTCGAATAAAGTTATCTGGCTATAGGATCACTTTCAAAGCTAACCAGCTAGTGTGAATATTGCCAGTTACATTTGGAAGTTATCCAGGTATGTGTACCTAGATATCTTTAATCTTAGCCAGCTAAATTCAAAGACAGTGGCGTACAGAGGGTCTCCAGTGCCTGGGGGGGGGGAGCCAATGCATTTGTGTGCCTTTCCAGCACACCCCCCCCCCAATCCTTCTTGTAGACAGAAGAATTTGGTTGGGGGGGGAGCAGGAGCCAAAATGACATTTCCTCATATCACATCGACCTCTGGCTTTAAAACCGGCTAAGAAAAAGTCTTAATAAGAAAGTCCAAAGGGTCATCTGCATAATTTTGAAAAGCTGGCTAGTTTCACACTTCTAATAAAACTACAATTAAAATTATTTGATAACTTCAGTCAACTAATTATACATGGCTATGAGGGTGAAGTCTATACAGGAAGGGAAAGAATGTCAATAAAAATCCTGTACCTCCAGTTCTGTGCTTAGACAGAAATTCCCCCAACAATGGAGCTTGGATGTTTCCCTTACAGCTTATCATACCAAAAAATATTTTCAAATTTCTGGTGTCATCTCACAAAATAGCAGCACAAACACCTTCCACTTCCAGACAGGTTGTGAACACAAAACCCCGCAAAAAAGATACTTAGAATCTATATAGCAGCCTATCATAATGCAAAAATGAAAAACCACAGGTTAATATTGCACTGTCCCAGAAAACCAATACACCACCTGCTGAGGAAACAAAACAAACCTGATTGTTATAGATCCTTACACAGACACTATACACTAGTAGAATCTCTCCCCTTGGTCACATGCACAGAGCAGACAGACCCTCACCAATACAGAATAAATGGAAACTCCAAGAAGGCAGACTCTGTGTGTAATAATGGAAAAACAGAAGCACCATTCCTCCTAAAACAAATAAAAGAAACATAAAGCAGCAATTATAATAGTAAAACCATACTAATAAAATATTTTAAAACTACTGACAAATAGAATAACTTCTATTAATTAGAATCATAAACATTTTTTTAACAATTTCCCAAGCACCATAAAATATTTTAAAACAGCACATGTATCAAACAACACCCAATAATTAAAACTAATAAGGATTTTTAAAAAGCCCCTGCTGTTCATACCTAGGAAATCTTGATTTCCAGTCACCTTGAGATTGTCAAAGATTAGGGGGCACACAAACTTTATCCTCTCTCTCACACACATAACTGGCAGGAGAATGGAAGTCCCAGTTCTTACAAAAAAACCATAAATTCCCTCACTATTCTATATAAAATTGTGACAAATCTTCCGAATTTCCCTGCAACTAAGTCAGCCTGATATTGAACGTATGCAGATACTATTCTAAATACTGTCCTTCCAGCTATAAATAAAACAAAAGGTCAGGAAATACTTGAAACTCACACTCTTTTCCCTCACTTCAAAATAACAGACCACTGCTTTCTCAGCACTCCTATATAATTACTATTCTACAGATTAGAAGGAACCCTCCCATCTATCTGCAACTGCTCATTCTTTTGAGGTAGCAGCCATGTGGCTGGGGTAGGAACCTCACCTCATTGTTATGTCCTTCTTCTTTTTCCTCACTCTGCCTGTCTGACTGTATACAAAAAGCCAACCTTTCTTTTCTACCTAATTTAAAAAGTTCATTAGCAATCGATCCCTTGTTCCTCATTAGCTCTGATCCGTGATTACACCCTAGTTCTGATTCCAAGAACTGCCATAGGTCCATTCAACTCAAAATTTTCCTTCTGTGGAAATATCCATTTAAATCTAGAAATTGTAGCCAGGTGAGGTCCACTTGCTATCACTGCAGTTTAGAGGATAATACCACTGGCTTCCAGCCATGGCAATTTAACATTTGCATAGGTGAGAAGGACTTCTGTAGGCTTCAAAGGAAAGAATTTGCATTGGCCCCTCTCTGTCACAACCAACAAAGGTACTGCCAAGCAATTCACATGTCACCATTTGCCTTTATGGTTCTGCCCTTTGCAATTTAATTCACCTTTGCTAGTTAGAACAAGAACAATATCTTAAGCTTCTGGCTTACATTTATACATGGGGATTGGAGAAGACCTGGAGCTGCTGTGCCCTCCTTTATCCTGGTGCCACCCCCCACCTCCCTCTTTCGTATGCCACTGTTCAAAGATGGTAACTTTTAAACAGCCGCATTGGCGCACATGTACATGCATATGCCAGCTCGAGCAAATGGATGCGGCCATTTTTAAACATACGCGTGTATATGCATGCATGTTATAAAACTGGCTGTACGCGCATACCTGTGCGTGCAATTTTATATGGACTTGCGCAAATGCAGCCTCTACTGCATAAGTGGGAACATTTTAGAAGATATGCACGCTGAAGCAATTACCAGTTTCCCCAGTTCATTACCAGTTTGCCCCAGTAAAGGATAGAACTTCCTAACCTTGCCTAGCTAGACAGCCTCTCTTTCACCCTATTAGCCCTGACCCTTCAAACCCCGCTGACTAGCCCTGAATTTTTTATTTTAAAACTTTTCATGCCATCCATAGCAGAAGTAAAGCTACCCAGTAGGAGACCCTTGCGCGCGCTGTGCGCATAAATACCTATGCGTATACTTCAGGTTACAGACCCAGAATGTCCATGCCCTGCCCAGACTCCACCCACATCGCTCCTCTTTTTTGACTTCCCAATTTGTGCATGTGCCAGGAGATACGCACACTCACATGCCTTTTAAAACCCTCACAGTCCACGCGGGTGTGACTTCTGCATGTATCTCTCAGCTTTGGCGCACAAAGGGCTTTTAAAATGTACCTGAAAAGATATAGCCAGTTAAGTAGGTAAGCAGTGCTAGGAGAACCCACTGGTCCAATCCCCACCGCCTAACCCAGTGAAAGCAACGCTGGCCTAGCCAGTCAATTCCCATCTTCTCTCAGTCTCCCCAAAAATATAAGTATTGTGCGGTCCTATAGGCCCAAAAAGCTACCCTTCCTGCTCCCTCCTCCCATGTCAAAAATCAATACGTAACTGCAGTCAAAGTCCCCCATCAGGAAGGTATCCTCCGCGGATACACAGGGAGCCAAATGCATGCTCAAAATTCCCGGTCACACTACGGGGTTTTGAGGGGGTACAAGTGGGACAGAAGGGTTATGGTGGGGATGACAGAGGTTGGGGAAGGTTGCCCTTCTTATGGGTACTTTGTCCAAATTTATGTATTGTCTCTTGCCTTGACATGTGCCACTTTCTTAGTTGAATATTGTTAAAACATTCCTGATTTATGCAAACATAAGAAACAATTTTTTAGTCGTCCAAATATGCACTTCTTGACATTGTGAGTAAAGGTGTGTCTTCTTATACTTTCTCTTTCTGGTAACCTTGTGAAAACAACAACGGTAGGTAGATAGGCCCATATTCCAAATCCAGTGTTGCCTTTAAAACCAAAACAATGCATTTTGCTACCAAATCTTTCTCTTATGAGAGGTTGTTTTATAGTTCTGGTATGTTTTATAGTATTTCATATGTTAATAAAGGCAGCAATGTTTTATATGATTTATAGTACTTGATATGTTAATAAAGACAGCAATGTACTGATGTTTTGAATGCATACAATCTTAACAGTATCTATGTACATGTGAGTGTGGTGTTGGATCCTTGTTATGTGGGAAAGAAGTTGTATGAATACATAAGGTAATGCTCAAATGAAGTATATCCCCAAACTGATGGAAAAGAGCAAAATGACATAGGAATTTGGATCATTCCAGGATCTAGATTACCTGGACCCCAAATTCAGATTTCTCATGTACGTGTCACACACCAATTCCACATTCAGAGAATTTAAGTGCTGAAGTAAGCTGGCATCAGTGCAACATGTAAGCAACAAGTAGCACCCATAACATTAGAAATCTTATAAGTCCTTTTTAATTACTTGCCAAATTGTCATCTCACTAGAAAGAAATAGATAATTTCTAATGTAATCTAAATAGCCCCCCTCCAGTGGTAGGGACTTTCCCACTGTCAGTGGCTGAATGTGGACTGTTTTTCAGATAATCTGCTGTTACAAGGTGCCTAGATAGAGCTCTCACAAGATGAGCTTTTAGATGCCCTCTTTCCTACTATTGCGTAGAAATTGGTCCAGAACCCACTCAGTATATCTCCTAAGGAAGAGAGGGAAAGCAGGGTTGAAACTGGATATTAATGATAGTTTTGTAGATTTTCTGATTAAAATCTATTATAATTTAACAATTAGCTGGCAACATTGTTTTCAACTGTTTTACTGTTCATTGTAAAGCCATTGGGCACCCACTAATGCCGCTGGCGTTTTCTCTGTTACTTGTAAACCGGATTGATTTGTATATTGTACAAGAACTTCGGTATATAAAAACTAAAAATAAATAAATAAATAAAACATGTTTCTTAAAAAAAAAAAAAACAGGTATTAAATAAAGAAAATAAATTCAAATACGTTTTTTTCTAGAACCAGTTCTCACAAGAAAAATATCAATACCTTATCAAATAAGTAGTTTTCCTACAAATTCTTTTTTCCTAACTGTGTTAGTTGGAATTGATTCTTTTTGTCATTTTCTTTCCTTACAGTTCAGTTTTTACTTCCCTGATTGCTCTCTTTGGATAAGTATGCTTTATTGTATGTTATATTCTTTTGTCTAGTCATTCTTGTGTTTTATTTCTTTCCTGAATATGTTGTTGCTCATATTTTCCTTTAATTTCTTGGTCTTGCTAAACTGGCTTTTTGTTGCGTTACTGCTCGCGGGAGGGCCCACAAGTGGCCTCAGTCACCTGGCAATTGCAGCAGGCAACCCCGATGCTTTTGTTCCTGCGCGGCACTGGAGCACCGCTGTCACCCGTTGCTGCCTGTGCTTTGCTGACACTTCCCACGACAGGAGATTTGCCACCAGTCATCCAAGAGGCTGGTCAACACCTCCGGTTCCAGCGGGGCCTTAGGATGCCCCGCCGCGCCAGTCATTACCGCTACTGCTCCTACTCCTGTCTCTCTAGGCATGTATGCATGCGCTCCTGCTGCAGTTAAAGGGTCCGCGGTGGGAAAGCCCACTGTGCTCTCAGTCGATCTCATCTTTCAGCTACCCTATAAAAAGGCTCCTCAGTTTGTTCCTCATCGCCGTTACAAGGCCACTGTGGTCTCCAGATCCTTCAAGGTCACCTATTTCCTGTGGTCTATGTCTAATTCAGCATCCAGGTCTTCAGCCTGTTTGAGCGTCCTTGTCTTCACCTTCTTCCAGTGCCTGGTGTCTTCAACCTGGTCCAGTGTTCTAGTGTCATAAGAACATGCCATACTAGGTCAGACCAAGGGTCCATCAAGTCCAGTATCCTGTTTCCAACAGTGGCCAATCCAAGTCACAAGTACCAGGCAAGTACCCAAACATTAAATAGATCATAAGCTACTATTGTTTATTAATTACCATAATAGCAGTTTATGGATTTATCCTCTAGGAACTTATCTAAACCTTTTACTCTAACTGCTGTAACCACATCCTCTGGCAATGAATTCCAGAGCTTAACTGTGCGCTGCGTGAAAAAGAATTTTCTTCGATATGTTTTCACTGAGCCACTTGCTAACTCATGGAGTGCTCCCTGGTCCTTCTATTATCTGAGAGAGTAAATAACTGATTTACATTAACTTGTTCAAGTCCTTTCATGATTTTGTAGACTTCTATTGTATCGCCCCTCAGTCATCTCGTCTCCAAACTAAATTCTTTAGTCTTTCCTCATAACGCAGCCATTCCATGCCCCTTATCATTTTGATTGCCCTTCTCTGCACTTTCTCCATTGCAGCTATATCCTTTTTGAGATGCGGTGACCAGAACTGCACACAGTATTCAAAGTATGGTCTCACCATGGAACGATACAGAGGCATTATGACATCCTCTGTTTTATTTTCCATTCACTTCCTAATAATTCCTAACATTCTGTTTGCTTTTTTGATCACCACAACACACTGGGCTGACGATTTCAATGTATTATCCACTATGACGCCTAGATCTCTTTCCTGGGTGGTAACTCCTAAGATAGACCTAACATTGTGTAACTACAGCAAGGGTTATTTTTCCCTATATGCAACACTTTGCACGTCCATATTAAATTTCACCTGTCATTTGGAAGCCCAATCTTCTAGTCTTGCAAGGTCCTCCTGCAATTCATCACAATCTGCTTGAGATTTAACTACTCTGCATAATTTTGTGTCATCTGCAAATTTGATCACCTCACATGTCGTACCCCTTTCCAGATCATTTATAAATATATTAAAAAGCACCAGTCAAAATACAGATCCCTGAGGCTCTCTACTGTTTTACCTTTTTCCACTTTGAAAACTGACCATTTAATCCTACTCTCTGTTTCTTGTCTTTTAACCAACTTGCAATCCACAAAAGGACATTGCCTCATATCATGACTTTTTAGTTTTCTTAGAAGCTTCTCATGCAGAACTTCGTTGAACACCTTCTGAAAATCCAAATACACCGCATCTACCGGTTTACCTTTGTCCATGTTTACTCACCTTCAAAAAATGTAGATTTGTGAGGCAAGACTTCCCTCGGGTAAATCCATGTTGGCTGTGTCCCATCATAATGTCTATCTAAATGTTTTGTAATTTTGTTTATAACAGTTTCTACGATTTTTCCTTGCATTAAATCAGGCTCATCGGTCTATAGTTTCCCGGACCATGCCTGGATCCTTTTTAAAGATAAGGGTTATATTAGCCATCTTCCAATCTTCAGGTACATTGGTTGATTTTGATAGGTTAAAAATTTTTACTAATAGTTCTGAAATTTCATTTTTTAGTTCTTTCAGAACCCTGTGGTATATCATCTGGTCCAGGTGATTTACTACTCTTCAGTTTGTTAATCAGGCCTACCATATCTTCTAGGTTCACTGTGATTTGGTTCAGTTGATATGAATCATCACCCATGAAAACCTTCTCCAGAACAGGTATCTCTCCAACATCCTCTTCAGTAAACACTGAAGTAAAGAAATTGTTTAATCTTTCCACAATAGCCTTATCTTCTCTAAGGCCTCTTTAACCCCTTGATCATCCAACGGTCCAACTGACTTCCTTGCAGGCTTTCTGCTTCGGACATTTTTTAAATTTTTTTTGTGTTTTTGCCTCTACGGCCAAATTCTTTTCAAATTTTCTCTTGGGCTGTCTTATCAATGTCTTACATTTAACTTGCCATGCATATGCTTTATCCTATTTTCTTCGGAAGGATCCTTCTTCCAATTTTTGAATGAAGATCTTTTGGCTAAATAGCATCTTTCACCTCACCTTTTAACCATGCTGGTAATCATTTTGCCTTCCTTCCACCTTTCTTAATGCATAGAATACATCTGATCTGTGCTTCTAGGGTGGTATTTTTAACAATGTCCATGCTTGTTACACACTTTTTACCTTTGTAACAGCCCCTTTCAGTTTTTTTCTAAGTATTTTTCTCATTTTATGGGTAGAAATCTTTATGGGTAGAAATCTCTTGTGTGTTGGGGAAGAGAATAGTGACAGGAGTTTACTACCGTCCACCTGGCCTATGCTTTCAGCCTTCAGGTCAGAGTCCTGTTCCAAGTCTTCAGAGTCATGATCCTGAAGTCCTGGTCCTGTTTCATAGTCTTCTGAGTTTCTACGTTCTGATTCTGTGTACCAAAGTTCTTGTGACTTTTCTTCTGGAGCCTTGGTCCTGCCTTGGTCTGTTTTGTTGTCTGTCTCAGTTCATCTGGTTCCTCATCTCGCTGGACTTCTTGTCTTCAGTCTTCGCCTAGTTCCTTATCTTGCTTGGACTATGTGTCTTCAGTTTTTAGCTTCAGCCTAGCCCGTGCCTGGATGCACTTATGCACCAGCGTCGTGGACGACGGCCAGTCCCGGGATTGTGTCAATCATGTCGTAGTACAGGGGCTCACACATACCTTAGTCCAAAAGGCTTTCCAAATGGCTGGAGAGCTACCTTCTGGACACCACCTGTTGGGGCTGGCATCCCTAACACTTTTAGTGTGTGTTCAGCCATACCTGTTTCCTTTCCAATCTCTAGGGTGCGTCATTGGCGTTGGCTGCTTTCTATGTTGGTCAGCCATCCAACTTCTTTTCTTCTTTCCTTTAGGCTTCTGGGAAACTATTGTCCAAATCAAAGACAAGAGATACTATCTATGCTTTCCAATAAATCTTCTATCTTGCTCCCTAGTGTGTTTAATATTGGCTTATTGAACTGACACTGGCTAATATAGAAATAAAGAGAATGAGAATAATTTTCAAAAGGATTTATATGTATAAAAGTAGGATATATCATAGCAATTTTCAAAAGTGCATTTACATGCTAAAACTGCTCACATCCACCCATTTACACATGTATATGGGCACACAAAAGTTGCTACTGTATTTTATAACCTACACAGAAAGTATATACTCAAGTTGTAAAATATGGTACATATAAGCGCATACATGCTCACGTATGTAAAAACCACACGCCATGTTTTGGACTTATCCAGATAAATGTGATTTATCTGGATGAGTAGTGGCACTTAGGGCCTCATTTCTAAAGTATCACAGGCCTGCGATACTTTAGAAGATGAGGGCAGGGGGCCGAAACGGGGGTGGGCCTGCGCTAGCTAGCAGTGATCGCACTTTCGCAGTGCGATCGCTGCCGGTTTCGCACCCAATAGCGCCACCATAGGAGGTATAGCTATTGGGAGCGAAATAGGCAGCAAAAAGGCACCTACCTTTTCGCTGTCCATGGCATCGGCGCAGAATCGGCCCCGGTGAAGCCCCGATCCTCCTCTCCGGGGCCGACTCCGCCCCGACTCCGCCCCCATCTGGTATCGCACATGATAAGGGACTTTTTGCGTGTGTGAAAGGTCCCTTATCGCGTGCGAGCGGCTTGGAAAATGAGGCCCTTAGCCAGATATGTCAAAAAAAGTGATACTTAGAGCACAAGTAGCACTTTTCAGACTTATTTGGCTATGTACGCCTGCTGCTACTTAACCGGATAAATCGGAATATAGTCAGATAAATGCTACTTATTCGAATAAACTCTAATTTGTCTAATTATTTATTTATTTGTTTATTTGCTTTTCTATATAATTAGCGGGAAAGGCGCTACTTAGTCAAATAATTGGAAATTAGCCCAATAAGTATGCATAAATCATGTACCTGCGTATATGAACTTCATTTTAGAAGGATATGAGTGTAGATTTTAATCATGTTAATTTGACTTTTTTACTCCCAAAAGATGGATTTTACACACATTAGTCAGAGTATTTTACAACATGTGCACAGCAATAAGAACATAAGAACATGCCATACTGGGTCAGACAAAGGGGCCATCAAGCCCAGCATGTTTCCAACAGTGGCCAATCCAGGCCACAAGAACCTGGCAAGTACCCAAAAATAAGTCTATTCCATGTTACTGTTGCTAGTAATAGAATGGCTATTTTCTTACTCAACTTAATTAATAGCAAGTAATGGACTTCTTCTCCAAGATCTAATCCAATCCTTTTTTAAACACAGCTATACTGACTGCACCAACCACATCCTCTGGCAACAAATTCCAGAGTTTAATTGTGCGTGAGTGAAAAAGAACTTTCTCCGATTAGTTTAAATGTGCCACATGCTACCTTCATGGAGTGCCCTAGTCTTTCTATTATCTGAAAGAGTAAATAACCGATTCACATCTACCCGTTCTAGACCTCTCATGATTTTAAACACCTCTATCATATCCCCCTCAGCTGTCTCTTCTCCAAGCTGAAAAGTCCAACCTCTTTAGTCTTTCTCATAGGGGAGCTGTTCCTTTCCCTTATCATTTTGGTTGCCTTTCTCTGTACCTTCTCTATCGCAATTGTATTTTTGAGATGCAGCGACCAGAATGTACACAGTATTCAAGGTGCGGTCTCACCATGTAGCGATACAGAGGCATTATGACATTTTCTGTTTTATTAACCATTCCCTTTCTAATAATCCCAATATTCTGTTTGTTTTTTTGACTGCCGCAGCACACTGAACCGAGGATTTCAATGGTTATCCACTATGACGCCTAGATCTCTTTCTTGGGTGGCAGCACCTAATATGGAACCTAACATTGTGTAACTATAGCATGAGTTATTTTTCCCTATATGCATCACCTTGAACTTAACCACAATAAATTTCATCTGCCATTTTGATGCCCAATTTTCCAGTCTCACAAGGTCTTCCTGCAATTTATCACAATCGGCTTGTGATTAACTACTCTGAACAAGTTTGTATCATCTGCAAATTTGATTACTTCACTTGTCGTATTTCTTCCAGGTCATTTATAAATATATTGAAAATTACGGGTCCCAATACAAATCCCTGAGGCACTCCATGCCCACTCCCTTCCATGAGAAAATTGTCCATTTAATCTACTCTCTGTTTCCTGTTTTTTAGCCAATTTGCAATCCACGAAAGGACATTGCCTCTCATGAGGAACTTTGTCAAACGCTTCTGAAAATCCAAGTACACTACATCTACCGGTTCACCTTTATCCACATGTTTATTAACTCCTTCAAAAAAGTGAAGCAGATTTGTAAGGCAAGACTTGCCTTGGGTAAAGCCATGCTGACTTTTTCCCATTAAACCATGTCTTTCTATATGTTCTGTGATTTTGATGTTTAGAACACTTTCCACTATTTTTCCTGGCACTGACATCAGGCTAACTGGTCTGTAGTTTCCCGGATCGCCCTGGAGCCGTGTTTAAATATTGGGGTTACATTAGCCACCCTCCAGTCTTCAGGTAAAATGGATGATTTTAA